>NC_056735.1:765307878-765602878 GCF_019279795.1 Protopterus annectens | reverse complement strand
CCAACTGAAGGATAGAGAGTCCACCTTCCAAGCAAGTGGGTGGTACGTTCTTGTGCAGAATTTCTTGAGCTGGTGATTGAGCGGGGATGCGAATAGGTCCATCTGTGGTAGTCCCCATTTCCTTGTGATGGCCTTGAAGATGTCCGGGTGTAGCATCCATTCGTGAGCATCTGAGGTAGTTCTGCTTAGTATGTCTGCTAGGATGTTTTCTTTTCCCGGTACAAAAATTGCTTGTAACTGAATGTTGTAGCTCAGAGCCATATTCCATAGGTCCAGTGCCATCCGGCATAGGGGGTATGAATGAGTGCCTCCCTGTTTGTTGATGTACCACATGACTGTGGTGTTGTCTGTCCTTATCATCAACTGGCCTTCTTGGAGGAATGGTCTGAAATTCTGGATTGCCAGTTTTACTGCCAGCATTTCCTTTTGATTTATGTGCAGTTGCAACTGATCTTGAGTCCATAAGCCTTGTATGCACTTGTCCAGCATGTGGGCCCCCCAGCTGAGGTCTGAGGCGTCCGTTGTGATGGTTTGGCTTGGTTGAATGCTGTGGAAGGGCAAACCTGGGTTTGACTGACATGACATGCCTGAGCCCACCATAGGAACTCTTGTTTCAGGCATGGGATTAGAGGTATTTCGGTTTCTAGGCTGTGCCTGTGTTGAGACCATAAGTTCTTCAGGTACCACTGTAGCTTTCTCATATGTAGTCTGGCATGAGGGACCATGATTATGCAGGATGCCATGAAGCCCAAGGCCTGCAGTACTTTCCTTGCTGTTAGTCGGCTCTGTTTTGTTAATGCCAAGGAGTAGAGAGGAAGTTGTTCTTGCTTTTCTGCAGTTAGGAATGCCATCTGTTTTGTTGTGTCCAATTCTGCACCTAAGAAGGTTATTCTTTGGGATGGAATCAGTCTTGACTTTTTTATATTGACTGTATATCCCAGGGCTTGCAGTAAGTAAATGACTTTTTGTAAGTCTTCTGTTAGCTTGTTTTTGTTGTCCGCTTGTATCAGGCAGTCGTCCAGGTATGGATATATTTGGATTCCCTGAAGCCTGCAGTGAGCGATTACTGATGCCAGGCATTTCGTGAACACTCTGGGCGCAGTAGATAAGCCAAAGGGCAATGCTGAGAATTGATAATGCTCTGATCCTGCAAGAAATCTGAGGTATCTTCTGCAATTTGGTCATATGGGGACGTGCAGGTATGCCTCCTTGAGATCTAGAATCACCAGCCAAGACTCCTTGCCCAGCATGGGAAGAAGTTGCTGTAGGGTCAGCATTTTGAATTTTGGAACAATGATGAATGTGTTTAAAGCGGACAGGTCGAGAATTGGCCTCAGATTGTTTTCTTTTCTTGGTACTAGGAAGAGTCTGGAGTAAAATCCCTTTCCTTGTTCCATAGATGGTACCTTTCCCACAGCTCTCATTTTTACTAATTGAGCTATTTGTTTTAGAGCTTCTGTCTTTTGATTTGGTGGTAGGTTTGGCATTCCTCTTTTTGCTGGTAAAGTATGGAAATGAAACCTGTAGCCTTGGTCTATAGTTTGCAAAATCCACTTGTCTCTTGTGATGCAGTGCCAGTTTTTTGAAAATAAGGCTAACTTTCCGCCTAAGGGTGCTGCTATTTGTTCCCTGGTAGGCGGTGTCAGAGCCAAGTCACTGTGATTGTCCTGTTGCAGTGGTAGTAGTTGTGTCTGTGCCTCGTTGGTTATTACCTTGCCACTGGCGTCCCCTGTAGGCACCTCCTCTGGATGTGTTTCTGCCTCTTGAACGCCTATTCCTGCCTCTCTGTGTTTTAGAGGAGTCTGGAAAGGACCAATTTTTGGAAGGCCAGTTCCTGCTAAACCTTGGAGGCTGAACCTGTAAGAAATCTTTCACTGTTTGTACAGATTTTGCCTTCTCTTCCATTTTCTTCAGTACCTGCTGAGCAGGAGAACCAAATAAATTGACCTTATCCATAGGAGCATCTAACAGTTTTGCTTTAACATGATCCGGCAAGACTTGTTCTTTCAACCATGCATGCCTTCTGATAACTGTGCCAGTCATGGCTGATCTAAAGGAAGCCTCCAGTGCATCATAGCCACATTTTAAAGAATGGTTACTAACCTGCTGAATGTTATGTACCATTTCAAGAACATATTTCTTATCTAAGGAGTCATCAGAGGACAGTTTCTTAGTTAACTGATCAAGCATAAACTCCTGGTATTGGATCATATGAAACTGGCAGTTCAATGCCCTAGCTGAGAGAGTAGCAGAGGTGTATACTTTTTTACCCCATCTCTCTAAGGACCTGGATTCTCTTTCAGAGGGAGGGATTTTAACTGAGGTCGAGGCTACTGCCTTAGGCCCCTGGGAGATAGTCTCGGGATCTGCAAAAGGGGCCTTGTATAAATGGTGATGTGTGTCCGGGACCCTGTAGAACCTATCGGGCTTAGCAGGGGCTGGAGGTAAAGTATCAGGAGCAGTGCAAGCATCATTAAATGCATCATCTACAACAGGAAGAACTGGAGGTATAGCTAAAGGCCTATGTTGTGGTAAATGCAAAAAGGTCCTAAGCCTTTTCCTTGAATCTGAGAAATCTTGCCCCTGCCATTGAAATTGCTCCCTCATGGCATGTAAGGTTTCCCCAAAGGAAAATTCCTCTGGTGGAGAGGCAGAAGGAATTGATTCCTCAGCATCGGAGTCTTCATAAGTAGAAAAAGGAGCCTCTGGATGGTCTGTATTGTCTGAATCATCAGAAGAATCATCTGAGGACACTGGCTCAGGGGGCTCTGCTCTAGGTCTCTTTTCTGGAGGAGGTTGAGAGGCCCTGTCTGGATGAGGTTGGGATCCCCTTATTAAAGAGATGAGATCCTCTGCCAGAGTAAGCATTTGAGAACTGGAGCTGGGCCTGTGAGAGGGGGGCTTAACAGGCACAGACTTAGAGGTTTTGGTTGCTTTAGCCCTGGCAAAGGCCTTTATGGACATGGCTGCAGGAGGCCTAGCAGCACCACGTGCAGGGGTTGAAACATCCAAAGGGATGGTATCAGATAACTTTTGTGGAACCACAGTAGCAGGTTGGATTTCAGAGGCCGATTCAACCAGGTTAGAAGGGGCCTCGGTAGTAGTCATGGATTCGGCTGAAGTTAGAACCGCTTGCTCGGTTTCGGCCGAAACAGAGACACTCGCGGTTTGCTTAACCGCGGTTTCGGCCAAAACCTCGGACCGCGAGTGTCGGTCCTTTTCTTTACGTTTCTTAGCAACTTGTGAAGTCGGAGGATCCGACGGCATAATGTACGCGAAATCTGAGCCGAAAAACTGTTCAGCAAACTCCGACCGACGTCTAAGCGTCTGTCGGTTAAAAGAAGCACAGGCTAAACAAGCTGCTACGTCGTGGTCTGGGCCTAAACAAGGTAAGCAGTAAGAGTGGAAATCTTTATGAGGTATTTGTTTCCCACAAGTTAAACAGTTATTCACTTTTTCTGACATCGGCTGAGGCAAGAAAGAGTCCCCAACGGGGTACTTAGCTTTTTAGAAGTCTTGATAGTATTCGGTAGTAGTAATCTCTGGATCTGACCGACCGGCACTTGCGAACAGCTTCTGCTTCGGGCGCCACGCGGCAAGAAAGACTGAGGAAAATGGCGTTGGCTGATGCCTTTATACCCGAATAACTGCCGCAATGACGTCAGGTGGAGTGCGACACCAGCCGAAGCCAGACCCAGACTTTGGAATCCGGCCGACTGAAGGGCTGCCTGACGACAGGACAACCCATTTGTAAAGACTGCAGATGCATCCTTGAAGGACATCACCAGTATCCATGACGAAAACTTCAATAAAGCTATCTCAGTGCTTAATTTCTACAGCATCCACCTGTCTACTTTGTTCCTCTGAGCAAGACAATTAAGACAGTATTCACAGGTCATCCACAAAAAGGGATACGTGTGTCCGAATAGGCTTGCCTGATGGCATGTAAATTAAACTGAGGTTGCGCTACAAAATAACATTTTTCTGGGGCTTACTAAGACAGGCTCCAATCAAAAACTCCTCAGCAGAGACCCAGATCAGTACAGTACGAGTCGGAAGTAATAATGTCAAAATGTGGAGAAAAGACCAGATTGTTAAAACCATAATAAACGTCAAACAGCAGGTCTGTGATAGCATGGAAAGGAAGTGCATGAAACTATACAGAACAATTAAGTAGGAGCTTACCATAACTGTAGATGTTGAACACATTTACTGTTGCATTACTGACTCTTGAGATTCCTGCCTGCAGGAGCCACAAGGCAAGCCTGAATACAAGAACTTTCACATTTTCCCACCAGGCTCAGAGGACTCCCTTCTCTATCAATGTCAAGACATTGGTGGTATAAAGGAATGGTGGTAGACAGAGACATATGCAGATCTTTCCTACCCTTAGGAATTTCAGAAACAACTCTTGGGGGCCACAGCACTATCCACCCATGTATGACCCATTCAAGGTGGAAGGGAACAACCAGAAGGGCCCTGTTAAGCCTACAACTACAAAACAGTTCAACTGTTAAAGGGGAGATAAGTGCAAAGTACAGTTGTGTACACTTACCATAAATGTAGATGTTTGAGTGTATCCACTGTTGCAATCATTACATTTGGGTAATCTGCTGGCAGGTTGCCCTCATCAGCCTGATTAAGTCTTGGGTCCTGCGTCGGTTGCTGTCCCTTCTTCCATGACGTCAGGGGTATAAAACATGCAGCCAACGCCATTACATCAGTTTTTCTTGCCCCAGATATGTCAGGTGCCCCCCACATGGGGAGCAATATTTTATATATATATATATATATATATATATATATATATATATATATATATATATATATATATATATATACACACACACACACACACACACACACATATATATATATATATATATATATTTATAAAATTTAAAACAAAAACATATACCTCCAAACAAAAGCAAATACACCAAAAAGGCTTTTAAGCATAGTAAAAGAAAGAAGAGGTATAGTAAGAGAAAAATAGGGGGCTGGAGGGTGGGTAACCAGGACTGCAACAGTGAATACACTCGAACATCTACATTTAAGGTAAGTGTACACAACTGTACTATGTTCTTCATGTTTCACTGTTGCAGTCATTACATTTGGGTAGAATCCCAAAGCTATGATTGGGAGGATGAGCAGCTATAAGGCCCTGCAGGACAGCAGTGGCAAAGCCAGCACTGGATTTAGAGAAGAGAGGTAAATGGTAATGTTTGGTGAATGTATGAACTGAGCTCCAGGTAGCAGCTTCTAAAATGTCTCTGGTAGGAACCTCTCTGAGAAAGGCTGCAGAAGTAGATGCAGCCCTGGTGGAATGGGATCTGATCCCGTTGGGGATAGGTTTACCATGGTGCATACAGCAGAAACTAATACAATAGCTTATCCATTTGGAAATAGTCTGCTTTGAAATAGCCTTTCCCTCTGCCCTGCAGCAAATGCCACCAATAGTTGTTCAGATTTTCTTAGAGATTTTGTCCTGTTTAAGGAGAATCTAAGTTGTCTGTGTACATCCAATGAATGCAGAATCCGCTCACCCTTGTTCTGTGGATTGGGAAAGAAAGTTGGCAGATGAATGGTCTGATTAAGAGCCACACTGGATACCACCTTAGGCATAAAGGATGGACTGGTCCTGAGAGCCACCCTGTTCGGATTTAAAATAATCAAAGGCTCCACTGCCATAAGAGCCTGTAATTCTGAAATCCTTCTAGCTGAAGTGACTGCTAAAAGGAAAGCTGTTTTCCATGAGAGAAATTTTAGGTCCGCAGTAGCAGCTGGCTCAAAAGGAGGTAGAGTGAGTTTTTCCAAAACAAAATTGAGGTCCCATGCAGGAGTTGGTGCTTTCCTGGGAGGTCTTAAATTTTTGGCCCGTCTGAGATACTGCTTTAGCAGAGGATGAGAGAAGAGGGGAAGTTCTGTGTTGTAATGAGCTGAAATGGCAGAGGCATGGATTTTTATGGAAGAAAAAGATAGGCCCTTGAGAAGCATCTCAGTTAAGTATTGCAGAATCTAAGGAATACTGGGCATTGCTGTGCTTATTCCTTGTGATTGGTTCCAGGTACAGAATCTTTTCCATTTGTCAGCATAAGATTTTCTAGTACTAGGCCTTCTAGCCTCCAAAATGACATCCATCACAGGTTTGCTGAGAGATGGCAAGGGTGAAATTAGTTGATTAGCCACACTGCAAGACTCAAAGTTTAGAACGGAGTGTGCAGAATTTGGTAGTTCTGCTTAGACAGTAGGTAAGGTGTTTGAGGCAGGTGCCACGAAGGAAGGTGCGACACATTGCGCAGGAGTGGGTACCAATATTGGCAAGGCCAGTCTGGAGCAATCAGAATCATTTTTAGTTTGTCCTGTCTGACTTTTAGTAAGGCTTTGGAGAGCAGAGGCAGAGGGGGAAAAGCATAGACTGAATGATAGAGCATCCACATTCCAAGCTTTTTTGTGATGAATTCTTGTGCAGAATTTGTCCAACTGATAGTTCTGGGGTGAGGCAAAAAGATCTATGCCAGGGCCCCTCCATTTGTGTGTCAACATGTTGAAAACTTGTGGTTCCAGTTTCCATTCGTGTGGGTCCATAAGACTTCTGCTTAGCTCGTCTGCCAGAGTATTTAGCTTTTCTGGCAGGAATTGAGCTTATAGATGTATTTGATAAGTCAAGGCCGTGTTCCACAATGCCATGGCTAGTCTGCAAAGGGGGTAGGAATCTTGTAACCCATTGCTTGTTTTTGTACCACATGACTGTGGTGTTGTCTGTCTTTATCAGCAGTTTCCCTGGATGAAGGTAGTCCTTGAAGGCTGTCAGAGCATTCTGTACAGCTAGCATCTCTTTCTGATTGATATGAAGGCACATTTGATTTGGGCTCCATTTGCCCTGAATGCATTTCCCTGCCAATGAGCCCCCCAAGCATAGTCTGATGCGTCTGTAGTTAGGGTTTGGGCGGCAGGGAGTGGAGTGAATGACAGTCCCTTGTTTTACTGGCAGGCTTCTGCCCATCATAGGAACTCTAGTTGCAGGCAAGGTATAATAGGAATCATTGTTTCCAGGCTGTGACAATGTTGACTCCATAAATTTTTTTAAGTACCACTGAAGTTTCCTCATATGCAGTCTTGCATATGGAATTAGAAGAATGCAGGAGGCCATGAACCCCAAGGCTTGCAGAATTTGCCTTGCAGATAGTTCAAACAGGTGGCCACAAAAACCCTGCTAAGTCACCAATTGAATTTGTTTTTCTGGCGTAAGGTAAGTCATCTGGGCAGTTGTATTCAAGCTTGCACCCAGGAATTTTTTGAGAGGGTACCAGTTGTGATTTATTTTCGTTTATGGTGTACTCTAGACAAGTTAGAACCCTTTTTACAAAAGCCAGATGCTTCAGAAGAATGTCCTTGTTTTCTGCCTGAATTAGACAATCGTCCAGGTATGGATATATTTGAATATTTCTTTGCCTGCAAAATGTGATTACTGGAGCCAGGCACTTTGTGAAGACCCTGGGCGCAGTAGATAAGCCAAAGGGCAGTGCAGAGAACTGGTGATGCAAGTAGCCCGCTTTGAAGTGGAGGTATCTTCTGCAAGATTCCCTGATTGGGATATGCAGGTAAGCCCTCTTTTAAGTCTAGAGTTACCAACCAGGCATCTTTGCATAGCATAGGTAGTAACTGTTGAAGAGTCAGCATCTTGAATTTTGGAATGTCCTGAAATGTATTTAGAATAGATAAGTCCAGAATTGGATGCCATGATTTGTCTTTTCTGGGTACCAGGAAAAAGCCTTGTCCCTTTTCCTCTTCTGGTACTGGTTGAATAGCCCCCATATTCATGAGGGACAGAACTTGTTTCTGGGCCTCTGCCCACTGATTTGGAGGCAGATCTGGCCATCCGTTTGGGATTGGCAACGTGTGGAAATGAAATCTTTATCCCTGGGATACTATATTTAAAACCCATTCGTCCTGGGTAATCAGTTGCCAGTTTCGTGCATGAAGTGCTAGTTTTCCCCCCAAAGGGACGGCCAAAAGGTAAGTGCTTGATGATTGTAGAGGAAAGTCATTGAGACTATTTACCATAGGGAGGTGCCTTGTTGCTTCCAGATTTGGAGGTGAAGGCACCCCATTGTTTTGTTCTAAAAGTTCCTTGTGACTGAAAGCTGGAGCCTCTGGAATGTCTGGATTTGACTTGAGCAGCTCTCGAGGGAACTGGAAAGGACCAGTTCTTAGTAGGCCAGTGCCTACTAAATCTGGGTGGCTGCACTTGTAAGAAATCTTTCACAGTTTGCATAGATTTAACTTTATCTTCCATCTTTTTGAAAATTTTTTCAGCCTTATTACCAAAGAGACTGCCCTGTTGTAAAGGAGCATCCAACAATTTTGCTTTAACATGGTCAGGCAGATTTTGTTCTGTGAGCCAAGCATGCCTTCTTATCACAGATCCAGTTACAGCAGTCCTGCAAGAGGCCTCCAAAGAATCAAAACCACATTGCAAAGTAAGTTTTCCAACTTGTTCAGCTGAATGTATTAAATCCTGCAACTCTTTATTTTCCACACAGTCAGAGATCAACATCATTTTCTGTTTAAGTAGTCCCATGACATGCTGTTGATATTTAAGCATATGAAATTGACAGTTTAAAGCCCTGATTGCCAATGCTGCAGACGTGTAAACCTTCTTAACCCATCTATCCAGCGCCCTGGAATCTCTATCAGAATGGGTAGGATTTTTAGCAGTAGAGGCCTTAACCCCCTTAGGACCATGAGAAATGGTTTCAGGATCAGCAGTAGGGTTTTTGAAAAGGAATTTGTGGGAGTCAGGAACCCTGTAGTATCTGTCTGGCTTACTAGGAGCCGGAGGCAGTGAATCAGGAGTCATACTAGATTCTGAAAAAATGTCATCAACAATGACTAGAACAGGAGGTACAGCCAAAGGCCTATGCTGAGGAAGAAGAAGAAAATCCCCAAGTCTCTTTTTCGATTCAGAGAAATCCTGACTTTCCCAGTGGAAGTGTTCCCTTAAGGTATGTAAAGTTTCTCCAAAAGAGAAATCCTCAGGGGGAGAAGCAGAAGGGATGGAATCTTCTGCATCAGAGTCCTCATAAGTAGGTATAGATAAATCCTGTTCAGAAGAAGAATCAGAAGAAATAGAAACCTGATCTGAAGATTCATAGTCAGTGCCTTGCTTAGGCCTCTTAACAGGAGGGGGATGGCTACCCCTGATCAAGGTAATTAAATCTTCAGCCATTTTGAACATTTGTTTTTTAGGCATTGGGGCCGGCACGTGGCCCAAGCGTCATTTTTTTAGACATAGAAGTAGATTTTGGCCTTAGTTTTGACGGTGGCATCGGTTTAAAATACAAATCTTTAGGCCTGAAAACACCCTCAGAAGCCGGTGCCTACACAGCGGCTCCGGACCCATCTAAGGTAAAAATATCAGCAGGTTCAATACTTAAAGCATCTCGCAGCATACCGGACTCCGAATGGGTCTCAGTAGAGGCCTGTGAATCAAAAGTAGCGGGTATCAGGGGCTGCGAAAGCACCTCACTGAGTACCGGCGAACTAGCAACTGGCTTAGGAGAAGCGTAGTCATCGGTTTTGGACCTCGACGGTTTGTCTCTGTCATTTTCTTTGCGTTTTTTAGGTATTCCGGTAGTCGGATTGCTAACCGATGTCATTTCTGGATAGTTAAATTGTGAAACAAAATATTTAGAAGTAAATATATACTGACGTTTAATAGTGCGTTGATTAAATCTAGCACAAAACTAACAGCAAGGTACATTATGATAGGGCCTAGGCAAGGAATACAGTACAAATGAAAATCCTTATGAGGTATTTGCGTCCCACAAGTAATGCAATTATTAACTTTTTCTGACATCGGTAAGGAGCAAGAAAAAGTTTCCCCAACGGGGTACTTCGCTTTTAGTTGAAGACTTCGGTACTGAAACTCGAAAACGAAAATTTCAGAGGTCGGACGACCGGCACTTGCGAACTGCTTCTGCTTCGGGCACCACGCGGCAAGAAAGACTGATCTAATGGCGTCGGCTGCATGTTTTATAGCCCTGACGACCTGACGTCATGGAAGAAGGGACAACAACCGACGTAGGACCCAAGACTTTGTTAACAGGCTGACTGAGGGCAACCTGCCAGCAGATTACCCAAATGTAATGACTGCAACAGTGAAACACGAAGAACATCCTGAGCAACCATTCAATCCCAAATGAGAAGAGGAAAAAAAAGGAGGGATGGAAAGAGGGAAAAAGTACTGTAAAAGTGAGTATCTACATTCATGGTAAATTCCTTAACAACTATTATGGTCTTTGTAATTCATTGCTACAGTACTGAACTTTGGAAGGACTCCCGGTATAGGGAGATTGGCCTGCAGACGTAGTAGGAACACAAGGCTATGCAAGATGATCATGGCAGAACCTGCCCTCTGCTCTAGATGTGCCTAATTTGTAATGATTTTAACAGGTAGCTGTTTCCAGAATGGCTTTTGTTAAATCTCTGAGGAAAGCTGTGGTGGTGGTAACCATGATCCTGGCGCAATGAGTTCTCACTCTGCCAGGAATTTGTTTCACAGTGGTTGTAACAAAAGGTAATGCAATGGACAATTAATTTCAATAGAGTTTGCTTAATGACATGCTTTCTTTACCTTTTGCAAAGGCTTATACATGGCAGATCTTACTTTCTGACTTGCTTTGTTCTAAGTGAAATCTCAGCTGCGTGTGCATATTTAGAGAATGGAACATTATCTCCACCTTGTTCTATGGTGAAGGAAAAAATACAGGTAAAATGAATGACTTGCTAGTTCTGTGACCACTTTTGGCAGAAAGGATGTCACACAGGGGCGACCTTGTCCTTAAGGAACATGAGGAAGGGTTCTCTGCACGTGACAAAGAATAGTTGTGTAAGAACTTACCATAACCTTAGATGTCCTTCTCTTCCATGTTGCATATTCATAACAGTAGGGAGTTCCTGCCAGCAGTGCCACCTTCCGGCCAGTATACCAAAGTCTTTGTTTTTGGAGGTTACGTGTGATGCCCTTGTTGGGGCCATAAACTGACGTAGGGTATAAAGATGACATCTGCATGCACCCTCCTCAGAATGAACTGCCGCATACAGTAGTACTGTGGGTAGAAGAGTCCCAAGGGGGCCCTTGGAATTACATGCAGGCTAGAGTCAGGGAGGTAGGTGGTTTGTGTGTAGTGGAGACATTGGGGGGTATCAGAGTAATGTCCCCCCAAGTCAGAATGGCAAGCAAGATGTTAAAGGTAGAGGAGCAGGTGGGGGGGGGGGTTGAATACTGCAATATGGAAGAGAATGATATCTAATGTTATAGTAAGCTTTTACACAACTATTCTATGTCCTTCTATTCACATGTTGCAGTATTCATAATAGTAGGGAGAGTATCAAAGCTTTTAGGCATGGTTTTGGGTAGAGGATTGGGTTCCCTGGTCAATGAGTCCTCGGAGGATAAGTCTAGCAAACCCTGCCCTAGCTCTAGAGACTAGGTCCAGTTTGTAATGTCTGGTAAAGGTGTGGAGAGAAGTCCAAGTGGCAGCTTCTAGGATAGAAGCATAGTCCATTCCTTTGAAAAAGGCAGCTGAGGAAGTAGCTGCCCTGGTAGAGTGAGGTTTGACTTGTCCATGTAGGGATTTTCCATGGAAAGAGTAGCACAGAGTAATGGATTTTGAAATCCATGAGGAAATGGTTTGCTTGAAGACCGCCTTCCCTAGAGCTCTGGGGTGGAAGGAGACGAAAAGCTGATCTGATTTTCTAATGGGTTTGTTTTTTGTCTAAGTAGTACCTCAAGTGTCTGTGGACACCCAAAAAATGGAGAGTCCGTTCTGAGGAATTTTGTGGTTGAGGGTAAAAACTGGTAGAATAATGGTCTGGTTTAGTGAAAGTTCATTAAACACCTCCGGCATGAAGGAAGGGTTGGTCCTTAAGGCAACTGTGTCCTTGTGGAAAATAAGGTAAGGAGAGGTAACCATGAGGGCTTGGATCTCAGATACCCTCCTGGTGGTTGTAAGAGGCCACTAGTAGAACTGTTTTCAGTGTGCATAGCTTTAGGGATACTGAATGAGCTTGTTCAAAGGGTGGAAATGTTAAGTTTTTCTAGTACAAAGTTCAGATCCCAAGGGGGAGGGATAGGTTTCCTGGGAGGCCTGATGTGAAGCACTCCCTTGAGGAAAAGTTTGACCTCCAGTCTGTAAGCCAGAGGAGGAGAAGAGATTGGCTGAGAGGCAGAGATAGCAGACAAACAGTCACCAAGGCCATTGACGAGGGGAAGGTGGTCCACACAGCCTACCTGGACCTCGCAAAAGCCTTCGATACAATACCCCACTCGGGCATTATAGATAAGCTCACCAGTTTAAATATAAATCCCTATGTCACTGGATGGGTTGCAAACTGGCTCAAGGACAGAACCCACATGGTTAGAATTGCTGGAGCCATGTCAGACTCCAAACCAGTTACAAGTGGCGTCCCACAAGGCTCAGTTCTGGGACCTCTCTTGTTCGGTATATATTTCTCGGAGGCACAGGCCAACACGGAAGGACTGTGGCTGACCAAGTTCGCAGATGACTGCAAACTGGGCGCCATAACAGACTCTCCAGCCGACACAAGCATCCTCCAAAAGGGCCTCATAGAAACAGACAACTGGTGCCAGAGCCATGGCCTCAAGCTGAACGCCAAAAAGTGTATAGTCATCCCCTTTGGCAAAAACAAAGTGCCCACAAATTACCACATAGGTGGTAATCCATTAAGTACAGAAGAAGTAATTAGGGACCTGGGGACCCAAGTTGATAGCAATCTCTCATTTGACAACCACGTGGCCAAAGTAGTTAGAAAAACATTCTATATAGTCCACCTAATCATGAAGGGATTCACATCTAGATCAGGGGAGGTCATCGTGCCTCTTTACTCATCCCTCATCAGGCCCATAATTGAGTACAATGCCCCTTTTGGGATGTACCTTACCAGATACCTGCAGCAACTGGAAAGACCCCCAAAAGTACCTCACCAAGAGGATCAAAGGGCTCAAACAGATGCCATATGCTGCCCGGTTAAAGAAACTCCAGCTCTACTCAGTGGCATACCGCCTGCTCAGAGGCGATCTGTGTCTGACGTATAAAGCCATGTCCAACCCAGAATTAATGGACATGCTGCACCTCAGAAAATCCAAATCCCATCGAGCTACGCACTCGAGAGACTTGAACCTTAGCACTGAAATAAATAGGACATGCTGGAGAGACAGAGTCATAACCCAGAGGCTCCCTACTCTGGAATAAAATCCCAGTCCAGGTTAGGAAGAGTCCATCATTGACTCTCTTCAAGAGGAATCTTGATGAATGGATGGGAGATCATAGGTTTACCCCGGGTATCACTTCTGTGTCACTGTTAGACAGAGGCACCGTATACTAACCTCGAAAAAGGGCATAGCAAAATTAATTTAAAATGGGTGGCGAAAGCCAAACACACTCTGGCTAGGCTTATAAATGCCCTAGGGCAGATAGCCTAGTATGAACCTATGAACCTAAATGCACTTTGAAACATGAATATGTTAGTCCTGCTTGCAGTAGCTCACACAAACAGAAAAGGACCATAGGTATAGTGGTAGTTAGAGGGTCTTGGTTTTTCCGTTGACACCAGTAGAAGAATCTGTTCCATTTGGATACATAGTTTATCCTGGTACTAGGTTTTCTAGCCTCCTGCAGAACACAGAGTACGTCCTCTGAGTATAGGTGTCTGTAGGGGATCAAAACCCTATCACCCATAAGGTTAATTTCAGATTGTCCACCTGAGGGTGTAGTAAGGATTCCCTGTCCTGTGTGAGTAATTCTATTCGGTGGTGTAACCTGCGGTGATTGCCCGTGACTAGTAGGTGTAACAGGGGAAACCAATGCTGTCTGGGCCAAAAGAGGGTCACCAGTAGGATTTTTGGGTTGTCCCTGTGTATTTTCAGAACTTTCTGAGTTAAGGTGAATGGGGGGAAGGCATAGAGGTACATTTCCTCCCAAGAGAATGAGAAGGTGTCCACTTTCCATGCTTGTGGATGCGGATTCATTGTGCAGAATTTGGGCATCTGCCTATTCTGGGCCAAGGCAAAAATATCTGCTTGTGGAATTCTCCACCTGTGGATTATGTCTAGAAATGGGTCCATATCACATAGTCAAGTTACGTAACTTTGAACACCTAATGGTCGAACCATTATGTTCGAAGGTACATAACTTCGACTACCTAAAAAAAAAAAAAGACAACAAAATAAACTGTTGTGCACCCCCCATGTGAGGGGCTGTGCCCCTGACACCCACCCGCTACTTAAATATACCAACTCCGAGATCGCATCAGATTGAAGTGAATGGAAACCTCTGCCTATGGAGAGTTCCATTCACACGCTCAAACTTTTACAAATTCAAACAAATGGTCTCAACCATATGTGGTTCGAACTTGTAAAAGTTTGATGACGTGATAGGAACCTTCTAGAAATACTTCCCTGAAAAGCATCCATTCATGACTTGGAGCTAAAGTTCTGCTCAGGTAGTCTGCCATGGCATTCTCTGTGGAAGGGATACAGACAGCTAGCAGATGAATGTGGAGAGATACTGCTAGGTTCCAGATCTGGATTGCTAGGCTGCACAGAGGGTAAGACTTCATAGGTTGGTACTAGGCTATTGGCCCTAGGGCCTATACAAGCCTAGCCATAACATTCCCTGGCTATTTCTTCTCATACTATTTACTTCCCTGGACCCCTGTCTAGCAGGGCGACTGACGTGATCCCCGGGGTGAATTTCCTTTCTCCAATCCAATCATCAAGGTTCCTTTTGAAGAGGGCCAAAGAGGCGCTCTGCTTGACATGTATTGGCAATCTATTCCAGAGTCTGGGGAGTCTCTGGGTCAGGAACCTATCCCTCCAGCATGTTTTGTTTATTGTGATGACAAGGTTTAGATCCCTGGAGGATGTGGCTCTGAGGGATTGGGATTTCTTTAAGTGTAGCATGTTCAACAGCTCTGGGTTTGACATGGCCTTTTATGTTAAGCAGAGATCGCCTCGGAGTAGATGATATGCGACAGAGTACAGGTGGAGTTTTTTAAGGCGGTCAGCATAGGGCATCTGCTTTAGGCCTGTGACTCTTTTAGTGAGGTATTTCTGCAGCCTTTCCAGTTGTTGCAGATGTCTTGAGAGGTACATAAAAAATGGGGCATTGTATTCTACAATGTGTCTAATGAGGGATGAGTACAGTGGGACAATGACCTCCTTTTTTCTGGATGAAAAGCCCTTAGTGATGAGGTGTGCCACAGAAGGATTTCCTGACTGTTGTGGCGATGTGGTTACTGAAGGTGAGACCACTGTCCACCTGTGTCCCCAAGTCTCTTATCACACTTTCGGTGTTTAGTGTACTACCACCTATGTGGTAATTCATGGGTACATGTTTTTTCCCAAAGGGGATAACTATACATTTCTTGGCATTGAGCTTGAGCCCATGGCTCTGGCACCAAGCATCTATTTCTGTAAGGCCCTTTTGTAGAGTATGTATATCATTTGGGGATTCAATAATGGCTCCCAGTTTGCAGTCATCTGTGAACTTTGTTAGCCAGAGTCCCTTAGTGTTGGCCTGTACTTCAGAGAAGTATATGCCAAACAACAGAGGTCCCAGGACTGAACCCTGAGGTACTCCACTTGTCATTTGTCTGGAGCTGGATTTGGAGTCCGCTACTTTTACAGTGTGGGTTCTGTCAGTAAGCCAGTTGGCAACCCATCGAGTGACGTAGGGATTAATGCCCAGCTTACTAAGTTTATCTATGATTCCAGAGTGGGGGATGGTGTTGAAGGCCTTGGCAAGGTCCAGATAGGCTGTGTGGACTACCTTACCCTCGTCCACGGCTCTGTAGACTGATTCGAAGAAGTCAGTCAGGTTCAGGAGACAAGATCGGCCCTTCACAAACCCAAGCTGGGTGGGATTCAGTGTTTGAAGGTTGCCAATGTCTTTGTTTATAAGTTCCATGATAATACGTTCCATGGCCTAGCAGATCAGGCTCGTCATGATGGGGCGGTAGTTCCCGGGATCCAAGGTGGATCCCCCCTTGTGGAGTGGGATAACTGTAGTTGTGCGCCACTCAGTGGGCACAAAGCCTGAGGTGAGGGTATGATTAAACATGACACTTAGGTGAGGTGCCAGTTCATTTTGTAGTTCATGTAGTACACAGCCCGGGATATCATCTGGTCCCATGGATGCTGTATTCTTAGCTTTGGAGAGTGCATTTTTTTACCTTTGTGGCCGTTATTACTGAAATCTTCCGGTATTGAGATGGGCCATTTAGGGGGTGAGAGGGGGTTGAAGTTGCCACTGAATCGATCTGCCAGGATATTGGCAATATCCTTGGGAATCAGTATATTTAATGCCATTCTGTTGTAGGTCAGAGCAGATCTGAGCCTTGCCATTTAGATTCTTGACATAGTTATAGAATGCCTTGTGGTTGTCTTTGGAATCTTTGGCAATTTTATTTTCGTAACTAGCTTTGGAGGATTTTATGAGGGATCTCAGCTTCTTACTGAAGCTGGTAAGGGAGGTTTTTGCATCCTGGGATTTTCCTCTTCTGCAACAGTTTCTTCCTTTTGTTGTAAAGTTTGTTTATGGCAGGGGACCACCAGATTGGCTTCCTTTTTTTGGAGGAGAGCATTTTGGTTCTATTTGGGATGGCACGATTCATGCATGAGTGGATTTGCTCATACAGTGCCTTAATGTATGACTCAGCAGTTGAACTTTCAGTTCCCGTCTGCATGGGTGTCATGAAATTTGTAACTTCTGACTTGACTTGCATGAAGTTGGCTTTGGAGAAGTTTTTTATGGAGGTTTCCTTACTGGGGGGTGGGGGGTGAAATGTGGATGTTAAGGGTGATTAGCTTATGGTCTGACCTGACCAATGAGGGGGGACCACAGGTGTGGAGCATCGATTTCCCATGTTGGTAAAGACCAGGTCTAGGATACTGGAGCCCCTGGTGGGACTATGGATTAGTTGATCCAGGACATTGGAATTTATGAATTCCAAGAACCGCTGGGCAAAGGTGTTGATACACGATGGCAGGGTAGTTGAAAGCACCTAGTATTAGGGTGTTTGGTTGTATCTTAATATTTTCCAGTATGTTTAGAAAGGTGTAGTGAGAATCTTGGGGCACTGGTGGGGGATCTGTAGCAAGCTACAATTTGGATTGCAGTCTTACCTAGTGTTAGTTGCACCTGGAGAATTTCAGATGCATTGTGTTGGGCAACTAACCTGGTGGTGTGAATATCCTTGGTGAATATGGACACCATTGCCAAACACCTTTTGTGTTTCGATCCAGGTTTGGTGGCTTAAGTGTGGTAAGAGTTGTAGCCTGGTATTGCAGGGGTGCTCTCTGGAGCCTTGAACCAGGTCTTAGTTACTGCACAGATATCGATGTTCTCCATTTTTAGGATTGCCTTGAGAGAGTGCATTTTGAAGTTTAGACTTCTAGCATTGAGTAGCATTACCTTCAGATTTTGCATGCTTGTACCTGTTACGGTGGTGGTTTTGTCCTTTGAACTTTGCCTAAAAAAGGCACTATAGGTTTGGCAAGAGCCTTAGCCAGTAACCGGAATTCCAGGTGTGACAGGTGCAGACCATCTGTGGCAAAGCAGCGTGGTCTGTCAATCATGTCTTCCCAGGCAGACAGATACTGGATCCCCTTTGAATGACACCAGAAGCTTAGCCAATTGTTGAAGTCAATCATTTTGTCCTTACATTGTGGTATAATTCTGGGCAAAGGCAGGATGCTTCTCGGGGCTAGAGTCATACCTGCCTGGGGAACATGATCAGAGAGCTCTTCCATGTCTCTTTTCATGTAGTCCAGGGAGGTACATCTCAAGTCATTCACTCCAACATGGACAATGACAGAGTCATATTGTACTTGTTGTGGAGTGACTTGAGTGCATGAGTTGTGTGGCGGATCCTGGTACCCAACAGGCAGCTCACTGTAATTTTCTCCTTGTTCAGCCTGGTGAGTGGGACATCAGTGTGCCTGACTATAGAGTCACCTATGACGAAAAGTGTTAGGTACGTTGCCTTGCCTTAGGGGCTGTTGCTGGGTGGCACACTGGTGTTGTGAGCTATGTGACACTTTGGTTGTGATTGGTGTTTGTTTGCCTTTCAGCTTCGGAGGTCCTTGTTGCTTGGGCAGGTTACAGTTAAGGGCCTCCGCATACGTGGATTTAATGTTGCTATGTGTGGGTGTTGGTGGTGTGAGTTTAGAAGGGCTATGTGTTGCTTGAGGTGTAGTGCAGAGTGCGGGTGTTAACCTTCTCCTCTTGACTGTCTAGCACAATCTTGGGTAGAGAGAGCTTTGCTTCCAGTTTGGCTTTGTAAGTGCATCTTTCACGGGTTGTAGTGTTGAGTGGTAGGAGGAGAGGGCTGTCTGTGTACATGAGGCAATTGCTGCACTGCCCCAGTATGCCCAGATTCACCAGGTGGACAGGAGAAATCAACAGAAGCTGACCCTTGGACATGCCTGGTTTGGTGCTTTTTTTAAAAATACAGGAGCGGTTTTCCCTTATCTTAGCAAGGTACTTTGCAATTATAGGCTGTTTAGTGCTTATGATTAATTCCTCCTTATTAATAAGGAGAGTTGAGTGCTTGTATCAGTTTAAGGCTTCCTAGTGCTTTCCAGCAGGTATTAGAACAAGTGCTAGTCACAGGGATGCTTAAAGGCAAGATGAAAAAAATGGGTTATCCTAAACACTGCAGTGTGGACTACAGAAGTTAGATGTGAAAGTAGATAACTTAAGTTTTACCTGTCTAAAAAGTTAAGTTTTAGTGGAGAGTCACTATTTTTAAAATAGTAAGATAGACTGAAAAGGGGTGATCACTTTTGTATTCCAGTACTATGGAATACAGTAGAATGGCCAATAAATTTAAATAGTTGAAGGGGAGGGATTGCACAAAATGATAATTTTGTGCTTACTCACACAAGCCAGTGAAAGCAGAGAGGAAATGAGATATATGGTCAAATTAACATAAGAGGCAGGCAACTAGAAAGACGGTGGTATTTAAGAACACAACAGTGACACGGGGAGGATTCTGCCCGACTCACAAAAGACAGAGCTGTGGTGTCTTTTGAAGTTTTAATATGCAGTTAAAAGCAGAACACAAGCAAAACACAAGGTAAAGAAAACAAATCACAGCACTCAAAATATAAAAAGGCAATAAACTAATACAAAATACAACAAATAAAAAGCAAACCAACCTTTCCCTCACAGCAAAGTGTAGCAGAGTCTGGGTGAGCCTTTCCATACAGCTTTGTTCCCCCCTGCTTTTTGATGTACCACATGACAGTCATACTTTCTGTGATTACTTTCAGGGCTCCTGAGTGAAGGACTGATTTGAATTTTAACAGGGCCAAGTGTAAAGCTGTCATTTCTTTGATGTTGATATGATCCTTTAGTCTTGAGTTGGATCACATGCCTTGCACCGAGAGTTGTTTTTGACTTGTAAGCAGCACTGCCCCCCATCCCAAACTGTGGAGACCTGTTGTAGGGGGGCTGGGATCTGAAGGTGAATCCCTTGGTTAAGGTGAAGAGCTGAGATCCACCACTGGAGTTCCTTCTTCAGACACTGAAGTAAGGGGAGGGGCGTGTCCAGGGGCTGGGAGTTTTGACTCCATAGGTTTTTCAGGACCCACTGGATTTTTCTCGTATGGAGTTTTGCCAGAGGTAGCATGGGTATGAGTGACACCATGTGGCCTAGAATTCTTAAAATCTCTCGAGCTGGCAAGGAGGTGTGGGAGAAGATTCTTTGAATATATAGACAAAGGTCTAAGATTCGTTGATCTGGAATGAAGGCTTTCATTATGTTTGTTCTGATCCTGCAACCCAGGAAAACCAGGTCCTGAGAGGGGATCAGGTGAGATTTTTTGTGGTTTATGGTGAACCCCAAAAGAGATAGGGTGGAGATTACCTGTTGTAGATGTAACAGGAGGGTTTAGTGGTCTTGATGAAGAATGGACAGGTCCTCCAGGTATGGGTACATCTGAATACCCTGAGTCCTGCAGTGGGCAATGACAGGGGCAAGGCATTTTGTGAATACTCGGGGGGGGGGGGGTTAGTAGAGAGTCCAAAGGGCAAGGATGAGAATTGCAAATGGCAAGAGCCTATTGCAAATCTGAGGTATTTCCTGTAATCTGGGTGTATACGGATGTGTTGGCAAACATCCTTTAAGTCCAGGGCTACCATGAAAGTCTGAGTTGGAATTATTGGTAAGAGGAGGGATAAGGTAATCATTCTGAAACTGGGAACTTTGAAAAACAGGTTTAGATATGATAAGTCTAGGATTGGCCTCCAAGGGCCGTCCCTTCCTTGGTACAAGAAACATTCTGGAGTAAAAAAAACTTGTTTCTTTGCTGGTGTGGTACCTGTTCTATGGTACCTTGAACTAGAAGCTGTTGAATGATTGGAGGGAAAACGTGGGTTTGGCTTGCAGGTGGGTTCAGGTATGCCACGGAAGGGTGGTATCATCCACCAAGTCATGAAGTAGCTTGATTGAATGATGGAATAATCCACCAGGAGGGAAGGGAGAGGGTGAGACGGAGGGAAAGTGGGGTGTTTTGGTGCAAGGGAGGGTAGTCACAGAGGAGACTGTCTGGACTGGTCAGACTGGCCTTTAAAAGGCGTAGTGGAAGAACCTGTAGGAAACCTAGGAGTAGAGCTTTTCCTGGTTTGTCTACGTCCTTTAGACTGTGGAGCAGTGTGTACTGTCTTCTAACAAAGGAAGTTTTCTGTGGGTAATTCATATAATATCTGGGTATAGTAGGCCAAACAGGGCTTTATTATCCAGGGGTGCATGCAACAACTTTGTTTGGACATCGATGGGCAGGGGTTGTAGTCTCACCCAACACTATTGCCTCAAGACTGATCCAGATGCAGCAGACTTAAATGAGGCTTCCACAGCATCATAACTGCACTTTATTTAGTACTTAGTTACTTGGGATGCAGTGGGAAAGAAGGATGTTAATTTGAGCTTTAATGGGAGAGTCTGGAGCCTCGGACAGTAATGTGGAGGCCTTGGAAATGGTATCTAGGACATATCTAGCCATATGTGTTTGGTAGTTGAGAGGTCTAATAGCCAGAGTAAAGGAGAAATAGACTTTCTTCCCTAGTCTGTCCATAAATTTGCTGTCTTTGTGTGTGGGATAAAGAACAGGCAAAGGTAATTGCCTGGATGATTTATCAGCAGAGGCAGCAATAGCTGCTGCTGGGTCTGCTGGAGGGTTCCTAAAGACGTATTGGGTATCCTGAGGGACCTTGTAAAAATGGTCTGGACATTTAGAAGCTGGTGGTTGAGAGTCAGGGGACTGTGAAGCAGCCAGGAAAGCATTCTGAAAGGCAGGTAGCAAGGAAGCCACTGCTGAAGGAGAGAGTTGCTCCATTTGCAAAAGGTCAAAGTATCTTTTCTTAGTATCAGAAACTTCAGATGCTTGCCATTTGAAATGCTCCCTCATGAGGGAGACTGTCTCTCCAAAGGTAATTTCTTCCTCTGGAGATTCAGGAGTAATGGAGTCTTCCTCCTCTGGGGTGATGAAATCCTTTGGGGACTCTATTTGGGATTCATATGAAAATGATTCCTCTGAAGAGGAGTACTCTTCCTCTGAAACATGCAAAGTAGGTTGAGTAGTGGGGTCTGGTGGGGCTTGCTGTGTCTGTAGGGCCTGAAAGGCCTTAAAAAGGCTCTGAGAAAAAACTTCCCATCCAGGAACTGGTTGGGTTTCAGAGTGTTTAACTTTTTGTTTTTTCTTTAAAGGAGTAGTTGGTGGAGAGGGAATCGGAGCGGACGTCTATCTGGGTGGAAGAGAAGGAGCTAGGCCCTCTGATAGACTGAGTCGTGGTTCCTCTCTGCCATCCGGATCTGAAGACTGAGTTGTCTCAGTGGACATACTAAAGGTTTCCTCCACCCCAGCCTCCATAGTGGTTCCCGGGCCTGGCTTGGAAACCGATGTCTAGGAAGATGCTGGACTTTCATCAGCCTAAAGAACCTTCTCAGATGCCTGACGTGCAGCAAGGGATTCCAGCCTAACTTTTTTGGCCACCTTCCTCTGTGGCTCTTCGGATGTGCTTACTCCCCCTTCTATACGGAGTGCAAGATGCCTGAGTCTCTGATTTTCTAAATACAATTTTATTTTAGTGCAGCAAGACGGCTGTGAAGGGTTTTCGGAAAGTACAGTTGTGTACACTTACCATAAATGTAGACGTACGTTCGAGTGTGTTCAAAGTTGCAGTCATCACATTTGGGTTATCTGCCTACAGGTAGCCCTCAGCCGGCCTGAATACCAGAGTCTTGTCGCTTCTTCCATGATGTGAGGTCGTCAGGGGTATAAAACATGCAGCCGGCGCCATTACATCAGTTTTTCTTACCCCAGATGTCAGGTGCCCCCACTACAGGAAGCAATTACATGGTATCGAACACCCCCAGCAAAATGCAAATAAACATGATATAAAGTATGCCAAACAAAAAAGATAGATAAAAGTAAAGAGAAGTCTGGGGGCTGGAGGGAGGGTAACCAGGACTGCAACAGTGAATACACTTGAACATCTACATTTATGGTAAGTGTACACAACTGTACTATGTTCTTCGTGTTTCACTGTTGCAGTCATCACATTTGGGTTAATTCCCAAAGCTAAGGAAAGATGGAGGCAGTTAAAGAGCATTAGGGCTAGCAATGAAGCCCTGTAAGACTGCTGTTGCAAATCCAGCTCTGGATTTAGAAAAGATAGGCAAGTGGTAATGCTTGATGAATGTATGTACAGAGCACCAGGTTGCAGCTTCCAGGATGTCCCTGGTAGGGACTCCTCTGAGAAAAACAGCAGAGGTAGATGCAGCCCTGGTGCAATGTGTTCTTACCCCCTGTGGGGTAGGTTTTTCATGGTGCTTGTAGCAAAATGGATGTAATGTGCTATCCATTTGGAAATGGTTTGCTTTGAAATGGCCCTCCCCTCTGCCCCTGCAGCAAAGCTGACTAGCAGCTAGTCAGATTTTCTGAGAGGCTTAGTCCTGTCCAGACAGAATCTAAGCTGTGTGTGCACATCCAGGGAATGCAATATCCTTTCCCCTTTATTCCGGGCATTAGGGAAAAAGGTAGGCAAATGAATGGACTGGTTCAGAGCTTTACTAGATACCACCTTGGGCATAAATGATGGATTAGCCCGGAGGGAAACCCTGTCCGCATGGAAGATAATGAAGGGTTCCACTGCCATAAGGGCCTGCAGTTCAGACACTCTTCTTGCAGAAGTGATGGCTAGAAGTAAAGCTGGTTTTCCAAGAAAGAAATTTCAACTCTACTGTAGCAGCTGGTTCAAAGAGGGGAAGAGTACGTTTCTCCAACACAAAGTTTAGGTCCCAGGTTGGAGTGGGAGGTCTCCTGGGGGGGGGGGGGCTTAAATTTTTGGCCCCTCTAAGGAATTGTTTTAGCAGTGGATGAGAGAAGAGGGGAGGCTCAGTATTGTAATGTGCTGATATGGCTGAAGCATGAATCTTAACTGACGAGAAAGATAGGCCCTTGTGGAGCATTTCTGTTAAACAATCTAGAATATGAGGTAAGCTGGGCACAGTTGTGCCCACCCCTTGAGACTGGCTCCAGGAACAGTATCTTTTCCACTTTTCTGAATAGGATTTTCTAGTACTAGGCCTCCTTGCCTCAAGAATGACATCCAGCAACTGCTTACTGAGGGTTGCTAGAGGTGATCTCAGGGGATTAGCCAGGCTGCAAGGTTCAGGGTTTGAAGATGAGGGTGCAGAATCTGGCTCGCCTGCTTGGACAGCAGGGAAGGAGTCTGAGGCAGATGCCATGGTTGTGAGACTGCACAAAAGGGGGTACACCAGTGCTGGCGTGGCCAGTCTGGTGCAATCAGTATTGTCCTTGGCTAGTCCTGTTTGATCTTTAGCAGGACCTTCAAGAGGAGATGCAGGGGGGGGGGTATAAACTGAGAGGCCTTCCCAGGTAAAGGACAGGGCCATCCACTTTCCAAACTTGGCAGTGGGGAGTTCTGGTGCAGTACTTTTTCAATTGGTGGTTCTGAGGGGAGGCAAACAGGTCTACCTCTGGAGTCCACAATTTGTTCCTCAAGAGCTTAAATATTTTGGGTTCCAGTTTCCATTCATGTGGGTCCATGAGATTTCTGCTCAAGTCGTCTGCCAGTGAATTTAGTTTGCCTGGCAGGAACTGAGCTTGTAGGTTCACTTGGTTGCTCAAGGCTGTGTTCCACAGAGCCATGGCTAGTCTGCAGAGTGGGTAGGAATGGGTTCCTCCCCTGCTTGTTTATGCACCACATAACTGTGGTGTTGTCTGTCTTTACCAATAGTTGTCCTGGAAGAATAAGGCCTTTGAAGGCTGTCAGAGCTTTCTGTACAGCTAACATTTCTTTTTGATTGATATGCAGGTGCATCTGTATTGGGCTCCACTTGCCCTGAATGCACTGCCCTGCCATGTGAGTCCCCCATGCATAGTCTGATGTATCTGCTGTTAGGGTTTGGGCGGCAGGGGGTAGAGTGAAAGGGAGTCCCTTGTTGTGGTTGCAGGCCTCTGCCCTTAGGCAAGGGATGACAGGAATCATTGTTTCCAGGTCCTGAGAATGCGGACACCATAGACTTTTTAGATACCATTGAAGTTTCATCATATGCAGTCTTGCATATGGAATTAACAGAATGCAAGAGGCCATGAACCTAAGGGCTTGCAGGAGTCTCCTTGCAGATAGCTGGGTTTTTGTGGCCAGTAGGTAGAAGTAGGTTCTCAAATAAACTTGTTTCTCTGGAGTGAGGAATGCCATCAGGGAATTTGTGTTCAAGCTTGCTCCCAGGAATACAATCTGTTGGCAGGGTACTAGGTGTGATTTCTTCTCACTGATGGTGTACCCCAGTGAAGTTAGAAGTCTCTTTAAAAATGCCAGGTACTGTAATAGCAAGTCCTGACTCTCTGCCTGAATCAGGCAATCGTCCAAATATGGGAAAATCTGAATATTTCTCTGCCTGCAAAATGCAATGGCTGGAGATAGGCACTTTGTGAATACCCTGGGCACAATAGATAAGCCAAAGAGAAGCTCAGAGAACTGAAAGTGCATGGAGCCTGCTCTGAAGCGTAGGTATTTATTGCAAGACTCCCTTATCGGGATATGCAAATAACCTTCTCTTAAATTTAGGGTTGCCAGCCAAGCATCCTTGGCTAGCACAGGAAGAAGCTGTTGAAGAGTTAGCATTTTGAATTCTGGAACCACCAGAAAGGTGTTGAGGATAGACAGGTCCAGGATAAGGATGCTACAAGTTTTCTTTTCTGGGAACCAGGAACAGTCTTGAATAGAAACCTTGTCCCCTTTTTTCTGCTGGGACAGGCTGAATAGGCTTGATGCTGAGGGGAGAGAGAGAGAACTTGTTTTTGGGCCTCCGCCCACTGGTTTGGGGGGAGGTCTGGCCATTCACTTGGGGAGGGGAGAGAGTGGAAGTGGAATCTGTATCCTAGGGAAACTATGTTTAAAACCCATTTGTCTTGGGTAATGAATTTCCAGTTGTTTGCATGCAGGGTGAGCTTTTCTCCTAAAGGTGCAAGTAGTTGAGCAAGGCTTGGAAGAGTTAAGGATAACTCATTGTGCAATTTTCCATAGGAGGGTGGCTTACTACTCCCTGCTATGGAAGTGGGAGCCCCCCACAGCTTAGATCTGTGCATAGCCTGAGACTGAAGTCTTGGTGGTCTGCTCCTGGGTTTGGACTGAGAAGGCATGGAAGAGACTGGAAAGGACCAGTTCTTTGAAGGCCAGTGCCTACTGAATCTAGGTAGCTGTACTTGCAAGAAATCTTTAACAGTTTGCATAGATTTAGCATTTTCCTCCATTCTTTTGAGGACTTCTTTGTCTTTGTTGATAAAAAGGCAGTCTTGGTTTATGGGTGCATCCAGTAAATTAGCCTTAACATGATCTGGCAAGTTTTGTTCCTTAAGCCAAGCATGCCTTCTAAGTGCAGACCCAGTGACAGCAGCCCTGCAAGATGCTTCTAAAGCATCAAAACCACATTGGAAAGTATGTTTACCAACTTGTTCAGCAGAATGCATTAACTCTTGTAAATCTTTGAGTTCAGCACAGTCAGGAATCAACATCATTTTCTGTTTAAGTAGTCCCACAATATGTTACTGATACTTTAACATATGAAGCTGGCAATTTAAAGCCCTAATGGGCAGAGTACTAGAGGTATATACCTTCTTACCCCATCTGTCTAAAGCCCTAGAATCCCTGTCAGGAGGGGTAGGATTCTTGGCAGTAGTAGCCTTAAAGCTTTTAGGTCCTTGGGAAATGGTCTCTGGATCCGCAGTAGGATTCTTGAGGAAGAATTTGTGAGAGTCACGTACTCTATAGTACCTGTCTGGTTTCCTGGGAGCTGGAGGCAAAGTGTCCGGGGTAAGGCTGGATTCCAGGAAAACACCATCTACAATCTTCAGAACAGGAGGGATAGCTAGAGGCCTGTGCTGAGGTAGGTTTAAGAATTCCCCAAGTCTCTTTTTGGACTGTGAATAGTCCTGGCTTTCCCAGCGGAGATATTCCCTAAGGGTATGCAAGGTTTCACCAAAAGAAAAATCCTCTGGAGGGGAAGCAGAGGGAATGGAATCCTCAACATCAGAATCCTCATAAGTAGATAAGGGTAAATCCTGGTAGTCAGAAGGAATAGAGACTTCAGATTCCTGATCAGAAGGAAAATCAGTTCTAGGTCTCTTAGAGGGGGACGGCTGGCTTCCCCTAACTAAGGTAATAAGGTCTTCAGCCATTCTAATCATTTGTTTTTGAGGCATGTGGGCCTGAGAATGCGCTTTGGTTGTCGGTTTTCTAGGCATAGTGTGAGATTTAGACCTGAGGAATTCTGTATTTTAGTCTGACACGAAGTTGTCAGTTTAATATGAAAATCCATAGGCCTGAATACACCCTCAGAAGCTGGTGCCTGCACAGCTGCTACAGACCCATCCAAGGTGGAGACATCCGCAGGTTCCATAGTCGAAGAAGCATCTCGTGGCACACCAGATTCCGAATGGGTCTAGAGGCTTGCGAATCTGAGTACCGGCAGACTGGCGACTAGCTTAACGGAAGCATCGTCGGCAGTTTTGGACCTATGTGGTCGGTCTCTGCCTTTATCCTTATGCTTTTTTGGAAGATTGGTAGTTGAATGGCTTAATGAAGCCATTTCAGAGTACAGAGATCAAGAACGAAAGTATTTAGCTACAAAAATAGCCCGATGATGAATACTTCTGGCGTTGAACAAGGCACAAAACTGACAGCTAGGGACGTCGTGGTCTGGACCTAAACAGCTGACGCAGTAAGAATGAAAATCTCTATAAGGTATTTGCTTTCCACAGACAAGACAATTAATTTTTTCTGACATCGGTTAAAGCAAGAAAAAAGGATCCCCAATGGGGTACTTATCTTTCTGAAGACTTCAGGTCTGAAACTCGAAAACGAAAATTTCAGGAGTCAGCCGACCGGCAATTGCGAACTGCTTCTGCTTAGGGCACTGCACGGCAAGAAAGACTGATGTAATGGCATCGGCTGCATGTTTTATACCCCTGACATCATGGAAGAAGCGACAGCATTCGAAGAAATCCCAAGACTCTAGTATTCAGGCCAGCTGAGGGCTACCTGCAGCACATAACCCAAATGTGATGACTGCAACAGTGAAACAAGAAGAACATCGAAAGATCTGCAAATGGGATAGGACGTATGGTTATGGGCCATGCCCAAGCAAAAAACGCACTTGTCGTGTGCGTCCTTGTGAGGAATTTGTTTCTCGCAAGCACACTTCCCCTTTTTAGCACACATAATATTAATCAAAGCCAATGAAAAAATCCAATAGGGCACTTATCTGTACTGGTAGGATGAAACGGTAATCCGTTCTGGAAATTTTAACACTCGTCTGAAACGCAATCTGCTTTCGGAACTGGCAAACAGGAGTCCGGTGTTCACTGCAGCAGGAAAATTCTGAGGAGGGTGCGTGCAGATGTTACCTTTATACCCTACGTCAGTTTATGGCCCTGACAAGGGACGTCACATGTACCCCTCCATAAACAAATAATTTGGTATAGTGGCCGGAAGGTGGCGCTCCTGGCAGCAACTCCCTACTGTTATGACCACAAGCTAAGTACAAGTTTCTCATGCTGGGTTTCCTGGACTAACTTAATATGTGAAGTCAGCCCTCAGAAAACATTTGCTTAGCAGGCAGCCATCCACACTGTCAGTCAAAGTCTGCAAGTTTATTGAATTGCTGACCTCCTCTTCGGGGTTAGAAGGTCCCCATGACAAGGCAGAATGAGTCATTATTTCCTTGCTAGGTTCAGCATGAGGAAGAACTAATGCTGCCCTAAAAAGGTGATATCCAAAATCATTTTTGCCCTCTCTTCTTTGACCTTTTGTAATAATCTGGGATTAAGGGATGGAGAGGGGGACATACAGCCAGCCACCTAGGGAATGATGAAAGCATCTGCTTGTCTAGGTCTCTTGTCTGTGTCATGATGCAACATTACTCATTTGTTTGGTTTCTTGAGAAGCAAAAAAGGGTTGATTCTGATACAAGCTATTTCTGGACTAGAGACAGAAACAATTCTCTATTCAACATCCACTCGTTGGGGTCTAATGTTACTCTGCTTAAGTGGTCTGTTGATCAGTGAAGCAATGTACTAAGCTCTGTAAATAAGTCATATCTCCTCTGCCAGTTCCCATACACTTGGAAAGGATAACCTCCAAAAGCGATAGTCGTTTATTTTCCATATAATTGGGGCACTGTCTGTCCTGATAAGCAGGTTCATTGTTGCCTAATGTTCTTGAATTGCAATATCTGCCATCAGCTCTTTAATACTTATGCATTTTTTCATAAACTTTATGTTCAAAGCATGCTGCACTCTTGCTCTCCCAGATGAGCTCCCCAGATAAAGTACGGGGAGCCTGTTGTAACAATCGGACAGCCTGGCTCAAACTTGATGGGTGCACTCTGATTCAGTGACAGCAGCCCAGTCAAGCACATACTTCCTTCTTACTGCAAGGCACATGAGGGATGCTGTTCTGTAAGAAATGTGTATTCTGGCATCACCTAACACTGCTGATTCTGCACATGCAACCACGCCAAGGGAAATATCACAGTATGTAGGAGATCAAATACCACTAGACTCTGTGGAATTCCTGAGCCAACATATTCTTGCAATATTGCTGAACTATTGTGTTGGGGGGACAAGAAAGCATGAAAGCATCAAATCCACAAAATATCACATAAAAGTGACTTGCCTTGCTGCCTGTAACAGAGACTTTAGGAGGTTTAAGGACAGTCCTATATCCTGGAAAGAATTCACGTTGGTCTTTAAAGCCCTTTTCATTCCCAGGGTGCAAGGGGCCAGTAAGAGGCAATCTTCCAGGTAAGGATGGATGCAAACACCCTTTGTTCTGCAAAAGGAAATTATCGAAGCCAGGCACTCTGTAAATACCCGGTGTGAAGAAGACAAGCCAAAGGGCAAAGATATGAACTGTTAGTGTGAATCCCCTTATCTTGAACCTTAGGAAAGTACAGTTGTGTACACTTACCATAAATGTATATGTTCGAGTGTATTCACTGTTGCAGTCATTACATTTGGGTTATCTGCTTGCAGTAGCCCTCAGTCGGCCTGATTAACAAAGTCTTGGGTCCTGCGTCGATTGCTGTCCCTTCTTCCATGACGTCAGGTCGTCAGGGGTATAAAACATGCAGCCGACGCCATTACATCACTTTTTCTTGCCCAAGATTTCAGGTGACCCCCTAATGGGAAGCAATTAATATAATACAAGGATATACCTCCAACAAAAAAACAAATACACCAAAAAGCTTTTTGAGCATAGTGAGAGTAGAGGTATAGCAAAAAGAAGAAAGGAGGCAGGAGGGAGGGTAACCAGGACTGCAATAGTGAAATACACTCGAACATCTACATTTATGGTAAGTGTACACAACTGCACTATGTTCTTCATGTTTCACTGTTGCAGTCATTACATTTGGGTACATTCCCAAAGCTATGGTTGGGAGGAGGAATTTAGATAGCATTAGGACCAGCTATAACGCCCGGCAAGACTGCAGTGGCAAAGCCAGCTCTGAATTGAGAAAACTGGCAAATGGTAATGCTTGGTGAAATTATACACAGAACTCCAGGTAGCAGCTTCTAGGATGCCCCTGAGAAAGGCTGTAGAGGTAGATGCAGCCCTGGTTGAATACGGTCTGATGCCCTGTGGGATAGGTTTTCCATGGTGCTTATAGCAGAAATGAATGCAGTGGCCTATCCATTTTGAAATGGTTTGCTTTGAAATAGCTTTCCCCTCTGTCCCTGCAGCAAATTCCACCAGCAGTTGTTCAGATTTCCTTTGAGGTTTAGTCCTGTCCAAGTAGAATCTAAGTTGTCTGTGCACATCTAAGGAGTGCAGTATCCATTCCCCTTTGCTCTGTGGGTTAGGAAAGAAGGTCGGCAAATGAATGGACTGATTAAGAGCCACACTGGATACCACCTTGGGCATGAAGGAGGGATTGGTTCTGAGGGACACCCTGTCCACATGAAAGATGATGAAAGGCTCCACTGCCATAAGGGGCTGTAATTCAGATACCCTTCTTGCAGAAGTGATTGCTAAAAGGAAAGCTGTTTTCTAGGAAAGGAATTTTAAATCTGCAGTAGCAGCTGGCTCGAAAGGAGGGAGAATGAGTTTCTCCAAGACAAAGTTAAAGTCCCAAGCTGGAGTTGGAGCTCTCCTGGGTGGCCTTAAATTTTTGGCCCCTCTGAAGAACTGTTTGAGTAGTGGGTGAGAGAAGGGGGGAGGCTCTGTGCTATAATGAGCTGAAATGTCTGAGGCATGAATTTTGATGGAGGAAAAGGACAAGCCCTTATGAAGCATCTCAGTCAAATATTGTAGAATCTGAGGTAAATTGGGCACTGCTGCACTCATCCCTTGAGATTGGTTCCAGGTACAAAATCTTTTCCATTTTGCAGCATAAGATTTTCTAGCACTAGGCCTCCTAGCCTCTAAAATGATATACATCACTGATTTACTGAGGGGTGGTAAAGGAGAGATTAGGTAATTAGCCAGGCTGCTAGGTTCAGGGTTTGCAGCTAAGGGTGCAGAATCTGGTTCTCCTGCTGAGACAACAGGGAAGGAGTTTGAAGCAGGTGCCATGGGGCCAAGTGTGACACACTGGGCAGGAGGGGGTACCAGTGTTGGCATGGCCAGTCTGGTGCAATTAAAATCGTCCTTGGCTTGTCCTGTTTGATCTTTAGTAGTACTTTGGAGAGCAGAGGCAGAGGAGGAAAGGCATAAACTGATAGGTTTATCCAGCTGAAGGATAGAGCATCCACTTTCCAAGCTAGTTTGTGGGGAATCCTTGTGCAAATTTTGTCCAATTGATGGTTCTGGGGGGAGGCAAACAGGTCTATATCTGGGATCCCCCATTTGCTTGTCAACATGTTTAAAATCCTTGGTTCCAGTTTCCATTCCTGTGGGTCCATGAGGTTTCTGCTTAGTCCATCTGCCAGTGTATTTAGTTTTACTGGCAGGAATTGAGCTTGTAGATTCACTTGGTAGCTCAAGGCTGTGTTCCACAATGTCATGGCTAGTCTGCAGAGGGGGTAAGAGTGTGTACCCCCCTGTTTTTTGTATGTACCACATGACCGTAGTGTTGTCTGTCTTTACCATTAGTTGTCCTGGAAGAATGTGATCCTTGAAGGCTGTCAGAGCATTCTGTACAGCTAACATTTCCTTTTGATTTATGTATAGGTGCATTTGACTTTTTGCCCTGAATGCACTTCTCTGCCAGGTGGGCTCCCTATGCATAGTCTGATGCATCTGTTGTTAAGGTTTGGGCGGCAGGGGGTAGTGTAAATGGTAGTCCCCTGTTTTGGTGGCAGGCCTCTGCTCACCAAAGGAACTCTAGGCGTAGGCAAGGTATGATAGGAATCATTGCTTCTAGATCCTGTGAATGTTGACACCATAGGCTTTTTAAGATACCATTGCAGTTTCTTCATATGCAGCATTGCATATGGAATTAGAAGAATGCAGGAGGCCATGAACCCCAAGGCTTGCAGTATTTGCCTTGCAGATAACTGGGTTTTTGTGGCCACTTGATTGAAGTAGGTTGTCAAATGAATCCGTTTATCTGGCGTGAGGAAAGACATCTGGGAAGTTGTATTCAAGCTTGCTCCCAGGAATATAATTTGTTGACAGGTTACCAGGTGTGATTTATTTTCGTTTATGGTGTATCCCAGACAAGTCAGTACCCTTTGAACAAAGGCCAGATGATTCAAAAGTATGTCCTGGCTTTCTGCCTGAATTAGACAATCGTCCAGGTATGGGTATATTTGAAAATTTCTTTGCCTGCAGAATGCAATGACTGGAGCTAGGCAGTTTGTGAATACCCTGGGCGCAGTAGATAAGCCAAAGAGCAGTGCAGAGTACTGATAGTGCATGTAGCCTGCTTTGAAGCATAGATATCTTCTGCAAGACTCCCTGATAGGGATGTGCAGGTATGCTTCTTTTAAGTCTAGTGTTGCCAACCATGCATCTTTGCCTAGCATAGGAAGGAGCTGGTGAAGAGTCAGCATCTTGAATTTTGGAATCACCAGAAAGGTGTTTAGAGTAGAAAGGTCAATGATAGGACGCAATGTATTGTCTTGTCTGGGTACCAGGAACAGTCTTGAATAGAAACCTTGTCCCTTTTCCTCTTCTGGTACCAAATGAATAGCCCCCATGCGTGAGAGAGTACTTGATTTGGGGCCTCTGTCCACTGATTTGGGGGTAGATCTGGCCACCTGCTTGGTGTTGGTAAGGTGTGGAAGTGAAATCTGTATCCTTGGGAAACTACATTTAAAACCCATTTGTCCTGGGTAATGAGTTCCCAGTTTTTGGCCTGCAGACCAATCTTTCCGCCTAAAGGAGCATTCAGTTGGGAAGTGCTTGGAAGTTTTAAAAGCAAGTCATTGAGACAGTTTTCCATAGGGGGAGTCTTACTTCTTCCTGATTTGGGTGCGGAAACTCCCCACTGCTTAGTCTTGTGTGTCCCCTGGGAATAAAACCTGGGGTTTCTGCTATGTCTGGGTTTGGCTTGAGAAGACCTGGAAGGGACTGGAAAGGACCAATTCTTAGAGGGTCAGTGCCTACTAAATCTAGGAGGCTGAACTTGTAAGAAATCTTTAACAGTTTGCATAGATTTAGCTTAATCTTCCATCTTTTTAAGAACTTCCTCAGCCTTGCTGCCAAACAGGCGGTCCTGATTTAAGGAGCATCCAACAATTTAGCTTTAACATGATCAGGCAAAGATTGCTCCTTACGCCAAGCATGCCTTCTGAGCACAGACCCAGTAACAGCAGCCCTGCAAGAGGCCTCTAATGAATCAAATCCACATTGCAGAGTATGTTTTCCAACCTGTTCAGCAGAATGCATTAAATCCTGTAATTCTTTATTTTCCGCACAGTCAGGAATCAACATCATTTTCTGTTTAAGCAATCCAATAACATGTTGCTGATACTTTAACATATGAAACTGGCAGTTTAAAGCCCTAATGGCCAAGGTTGCAGAAGTGTTAACCTTCTTACCCCATCTATCCAGCGCCCTGGATTCTCTATCAGAAGGGGCAGGATTTTTAGCAGTAGGAGCCTTAATGCCCTTGGGTCCCTGTGAAATAGTCCCTGGATCCGCAATAGGATTTTTGAAAAGGAACTTGTGTGAATCAGGAACCCTGTAATATCTGTCATGTTTTCTGGGAGCAGGAGGCAAAGAATCAGGGGCCAAATTAAATTCCGAAAAAGCATATCTTCAGCCATTCTTATTTGTTTTTTAGGCATACAGGCCTAAGCGTCGGATTTTTAGGCATAGTTCGAGATTTAGGCCTAAAAGAAGAAGGAGGCGTTGCTTTAATATGCAAGTCTGTAGGCCTGAATATACCCTCAGAAGCCCGTGCCTGCACAGCGGCTCTGAACCCATCCAAAGTAGAGACATACGCAGGTTCCATAATTAAAGCATCTCGCGGCATACCGGACTCCGAATGGGTTTCAGTAGAGGCCTGCGAATCAGAAGTAGTGGGTATCAGGGGCTGCGAAAGCGCCTCACTGAGTACCATCGAACTGGCGACTGGCTTAGGAGAAGCGTCGTCGGCAGTTTTGGACCTCGGCGGCCTGTCTATGTCTTTATCCTTGCGTTTTTTTGGAATCCCGGTAGTTGAATGGCTAACCGATGACATTTCTGGATAATTAAACCGAGAATCGAAATATTTAGAGGTGAAAATATACCGACGACGGATAGTGCGCTGATTAACTAAAGCACAAAACCGACAGCAAGGTACGTCATGGTCAGGGCCTAGGCAAGGGATGCAGTACAAATGAAAATCTTTATGAGGTATTTGGTTTCCACAAGTAATGCAATTATTAACTTTTACTGAAATTGGTAAGGAGCAAGAAAAAGTTTCCCCAATGGGGTACTTAGCTTTAGTTGAAGACTTTGGTTCTAAACCTCGAAAACTAAAATTTCAGGAGTCGGCTGACCGGCACTTGCGAACTGCTCCTGCTTCGGGCCCCGCACGGCAAGAAAGACTTATGTAATCGCATCGGCTGCATGTTTCATACCCCTGACGACCTGACGTCATGGAAGAAGGGACAGCAACCGACACAGAACCCAAGACTTTGTTAATCAGGCCGACTGAGGGCTACTGCAAGCAGATAACCCAAATGTAATGACTGCAACAGCGAAACATGAACATCTGCCAATCCCTCTTTCCTGTAATGATGCACAGTTATGCATCACTGAGATCTAACAGTACCTTAAGTGCATGCAGAAGAATCAGATGCAAGAAATTCCATAATGGTAGCATTTTGAAATCTTGGATAATCAAAATGTATTCAGTCTTGAAAGATCAGGAAAGGAACTTAAAGGCTGTTCTTTTCTTGGGACTAGGAAAAACCTCAACTACAATCCTGTTCCTTTTTCCTAGCAACTTCTCCATGGATATATGTGCCATTAGACTCTTTGTAAGAGCATCAGATGTTGCTGACCTTTTGGGACAAGTGGAAGTCCAAGAATTTTGGTTTCTTTTGAAATTGTAAGCTACAGCCTTTTTTTTTTTTTGTTTAATATTCCAAAGTACCTATTTTCCTGAGTAATGACTTCCCACTGGTCTGCAAACAATGAAGGTCTGCCTCTTATTCTGCCTTGGAAAACTGTAGATGTGGGAATTTTGATGAGAGAGTGGAGATACTCTTGTAAGTCACAGCTGTTCCTTCTAATTATTCTATCTTTAAGGTCCGTCTTTATCATCAAATGTTCTACTTTTTTCTCTCCGTACTTCCCCTTTTCCCTTTTTGACCTCTATTCTTGTCTTGTTTGGGAGGGAGGTGCCTGCTTTTGCTTTGGTAGTTTCTGATTTATCCAGGGGACGGGAACAAAAAAGATACTCACTGTCTGAAGCCTTATGACTTTGGGTACTACCTGAATCACAGAGGTCAGCTCCTTCACCTTTGAATCTGAGGTATCGGAATCCACCTCTGGAGAAGATTCCCTTGTTATTTTCAGAGTACCCTGTTAGAGAACCTTTTTCAGAGAATTGCTGCCTTCCATTTCATAAATTCTATAAACTCATGGGCTACCTTGTAAATATTCTCAGTAGAAAACTGGGTGGTAGGGATATGAAACCCAGTCAGCTGTGGCTATAGCAACCTAAATAACGACCATTTGAGTTGCAGTACCTTGGATTTGTGTTAGGGCAGTATAGCTAGCAGACCTCAGAGTGCGCCAAAATGCCGGAGAGACATTGTTATGATCCCCTCTTGCTTCCTCCTAGGCAAGTACTATGAGCATACTGCACTCTCCTTCAGTGATAATTTGAGCAACAGAACCACAGGCCTGCACAGTGGCTCTAAGAGCAATCAATTACCTAAGTGTTTTGTCTCGAGAGGTTGTGCACGGGGCCAAAGGCATGGTAGTCTTCTGAGAGGTTGCATCACAGACTTTGACTGAACAGGCCATTGGGTACAGTGCTGTAAAGGCTCCTGACTGACACTAGTACTCTGTAGCTGAGGGGGAATTCAACTCTTGCGCAGTATCACCCACCTCCTAAATCAACTTACTCATTCAGGAGTTCATTTTCTTTGTCTTGGGAAGTTAGAAGAAATAGCAGATTCTGAGGCAAGCTTAAATAAACATCTCTGTGTGAGGTACTTCTCTAAGGATTATGTCTTGTGTTTGACAGTCCACTAATTGAAATAAGCACACTATGGACAAGTGAGTATATCGTGCTCCAATCCCAGTCAAAAAGACGCAGATTGTGGAAGTACTTGAATTGAAAAAGTTATTAACTTTTGTACCCGACAGCTACAAAACCATATACTATAAAAGCAGTATTAATAAAATAAGATTTCCAAAGACAATACCCATCCGCAACCTCTTGCTTCAGGCTAACCTGATAGACTAACAATGCAACTGGCTTGCCGGACATGCTCACTGAACTATGGAAAGAGAAATACGAAGATTGAGCCAACCAATTTTCCTTTATATTAATGATGTTTTGACATCAGCAGGGGATGTAGTCTGCCAAGTCTGGAAGGAGACAATTCTGGTATATAGGCCTGCCAACAGGATCATGCAGGCAGAAATTCCAAGAGTCAGTACAACAGTGAATCTTGAAGAATGACTGGAGTTTCTGTCATGAGGACCATACATTCCACTCCAATTTTAAACACTGCAGTGCCTGTATTTTATACCTGGTATGCTGAAAACGTCTTGGGGAATAGGAATATCATTTTTATGCTATAAATGACAGGTCAGTTTTCTATACCAGTCACAAAATACTATATAACTGCTGCATTAAGACTGATCACATTAGTCACCAGCTGATTGGAAAATAGTCCTTGAAAAAGGCTATTGCAGATGAGGGGGAGAAGAAATTGTGTTTAAATTTTTAATGAAACAGTACAGAGTAAAGGAACAAAACCTTTGGATATTACTCTAATGCAAGACTCTTTACAAGCTGAAAAACAAGCTCACAAATATTCACAGGCTGGACAATAAGCGCAGAAAAAGTGATAGAAGACCAGGCATATGAACAGCATTAATTGTGCAAAATGATCAGCTACATTTACAACAGATCACAAATGTTAAATATCATTTTTTAGTAGTTCACAGTTCTACAGCTTTGGTTTGATACTCACAGTAGTAATTGTTTCAGCAGCAGCTACCATATCTGCTAATCCAGCACTAATAATGTGCTCTTCCAAATCTTTCAACATGGGTTCAATTCCATTAGGAACTTTATCCATCAGTGAAAACATAAGGTGCAATTCTACAGGAAACAATAAAAAGTTGCTGTAGCAAGACAAGTACACTCATTTTAAGACACTTTGCAATATCAGCATAATTAGATTAAGAAACAAAAGAACAAATCATAACAAATTTTGCCAACACTTTAATGAAACAGCCTAAAAGTGATTTCACCAAGTTTAACATGGCAATGAAAGCAATTAGTTCTTGAAATTTTAAGCCCCCATTTTATATAATGTCAAAAAAAATCAAGATTTCTTATTAAAAAATGTAAACTTTTTTTTAATAAAAATTGTATGCCGCCACCCCCCCCCCCCCCCACACACACACACCCCGGCAATCTTTAAATGGGACACAGGAAATAAGAAATACACTTGTTTTTAGCAAAAACTGCTTTGCATGCTAAAGCAATATATATGATACTTGTGTACTTTATGGTAGAAAAAGATGTCTGTAGCCCCAGTAAAGACATCTTGCACTGAACCACAATGTCTTGTTTTGAAAACAAGGTGACCAGGCTGTGAAATTACAACTACAGCAATTCTGATCAAAGATACCACGGCAATCAACTTCAAAGATTATCCAAAATTCTCTTAACAGAATAAAAAATTCCTTTTCAATCCAAAGTTTCATTTTGATACACAATCTGGAATTGTGGCATGCAGAAAATACTGGCTGGCATGGGAAAATAGTGCAGCACCAAGAATACAACGATGTTAAACTGTTCACCTGCCAGAAAACGTACGAGAGTGCCATCTATAGTGGGCAACAGCTATTTCCTGTGAGACGGACCTTTAATGGTAATTCTTAAATTACTAGCTCCCATATCTTGGGTCCATGGACAGCTACTTGCTGGCACATTACCATACTGGACAATGACATCACTTCAGCTGTATCCCATTCAGTTCTGACACCCCTCCCCCTCTAAAAAAAGTATGTAGAAGAGGTACATCTGCAATAAAAAAACATTCTCAGATATAAAATGAAAAAAAAAATATTATATTATCAGAGGACAACTTCCTCAAAGCAGAAAGTTTGACTGTCCAACAAAAGAGGGACATCAAGATGGTAATTACTCCTGGCATTGTGTCAATTCAAACATCAGATGATATGAGAGGAACTCTCATACTTGGTAAACTTTACACTAAAGAAACCTCTGCAGAAAGTGCCATAGCACAGAAATCCAAAACATTATCCACAACCTCCTGAAAGGAAACAGAAGGAATAGAAAACTAAGGAAATCCTGGAGTTAGAGAATCAAGAACCAGTGCACCACGGGGAACTGAATGGGAAAAGTGCAAGGGTATGCAAGAGATACAATATTAAAATGAAGCTTCAATCCCCTTTACTGAGTTACCCTTGACTGCAATGGCCAAAGGTGGCCTAGCCATATATTAATAAGATAGAACTGTAGTTATCAATCCATTTGGAAAGGCTTCTGCCAATTAAATGCCACCCCTACCTCATATGGTGCAACAACTACACTTGTTGGCTGTTGGTGAAGCACCCACCAAGAGGAGAAAACGCTGAGAGAAGAAAGGAGCCACTTTTGAGATTTTAAGTATTTTTCTTCAGATTATTTGTTAAGATTTCTGCATTGCCGCCTACTTTTTGGCATTTTCCAGCTTGCTAAACTTGATATCTGTATTAGGAACTGTATTTAGAACACATCTAGAGCCTTTTTACTGCATTTACTGTGTTGCACTTATTTTAAAATCGTTTTTTTTCTTAAAACTTGCATTTTACCTGTCTCTGGCCTAGCACTCAAGTGTGGGGTCATTTTTTGCACTGTTCTAACTTGTTGCTACTTGTGTATCTCTGCTATCTTTAAACAAAAAAAAAAAAAAAAAAAAAAAAAAACTTGCTTTTTCCCCCACTTTCTGAAATTTAAAAGTTACAGATTTGCTGTTCTGAACTGTTTGTAAATTTCTTGGAGGCCACTGCTTGCTTGGGCTAAAGTGAAGTCTCTGTGTTCATCAGTGGCAGTGGTAAACACTAAACAGCCTGCTTGCCCCTGTGGGAGTGGTTACTGCCTAGAAACTGTAGTTTTACTGGCCATTTTGGGTCAATTCCAAACTCCTTGATCCTCCTCTCTTAAAACCCGATTGCCTTGTGGTTTTGGAGTCTTTTCAGACTTGTTGGCTGTTGGTGAAGCACCCACCAAGAGGAGAAAACGCTGAGAGAAGAAAGGAGCCACTTTTGAGATTTTAAGTATTTTTCTTCAGATTATTTGTTAAGATTTCTGCATTGCCGCCTATTTTTTGACATTTTCCAGCTTGCTAAACTTGATATCTGTATTAGGAACTGTATTTAGAACACATCTAGAGCCTGCTCACTGCATTTCCTGTGTTGCACTTATTTTAAAATCTTTTTTTCTTAAAACTTGCATTTTACCTGTCTCTGGCCTAGCACTCAAGTGTGCAGGGGCGGCTCGTGGTATCGGACTGCTCCCGGACTGCAGCCCTCCCACCTAGAAAAAAAAAAGAAAAATCTATAAACCTAAAAAACAAACAGAAAAAAAAAAAAACACGAGTCTAGACTGCAGTCCGGATAGAGAAAGACAGGTACCCAGCAATCATTGCTGCAAATGCACCCAGGAATCAGTGCGGGGACGACCGGACAGAAGAGGAGGTCTGGACTGCTTCGGCTGCAGGCAGATCCAATCATGACTGAGAGAGGTGAGTTGCTCTCGCGAGACTTTCATTGCGCAGGCTCATTCAGGAGGTAGGTGTAGCAGGTTTTGGTCGCTGGCTGGATTTTGCTGCTTCAGGTTGCTGAATTGCTCGGGTGGTTTTGCTGCTTGGTCAGACATACATCAGGCAAGTTGATATCTGTATTAGGAACTATATTTAGAACACATCTAGAGCCTGTTTACTGCATTTCCTGTGTTGCACTTATTTTAAAATCGTTTTTTTCTTAAAACTTGCATTTTACCTGTCTCTGGCCTAGCACTCAAGTGTGGGGTCATTTATTGCACTGTTCTAACTTGTTGCTACTTGTGTATCTCTGCTATCTTTAAACAAAACAAAAAAAAAAAAACATCTTGCTTTTTTCCCACTTTCTGAAATTTAAAAAAAAGTTCAGTTACAGATTTGCTGTTCTGAACTGTTTTTAAGTTTCTTGGAGGCCATTGCTTGCTTGGGCTAAAGGGAAGTCTCTGTGTTCATCAGTGGCAGTGGTAAACACTGAACATCCTGCCTGCCCCTGTGGGAGTGGTTACTGCCTAGTAACTGTAGTTTTATTCGCCATTTTGGGTCAATTCCAAACTCCTTGATCCCCCTCTGTTAAAACCCTCTTTTGCACGTTTTTGATAGCGCAGCATCGGGCAGCGCCGCTTAATCAGGTTTAAAGTATTCCCGGCTCCACAAAGTCTGCTCTTCACTTTTTCCCTTAGAACTGTTCCAAATCTCAAAGTAAGCACTCTATTTTCCTTCTAAAACCCAGCAGTAGCTAGGATAATTGTCTTATAAGTAAGCACTAATAAACTAAAGCACTACACCCTCTTATACTCCTTTTAAGTACTTGGCTCCCTATTGGTCCTTTTTGATCAAGTCAAAAAAGTAATTCCTTATAATATTCTGGCATGTCCAAAAGTCAGTTTCAGGTTTACTCTCCAGTCCAGCTGGTGAATATGGGAATCTTGAGGCAATGTTACAACTGCCTTATGTACGCAGACCACCCTCTCCTCTTCCCAACAAGCTCAAATATATGTGAGAGATGCAACTATATAGCCAAACTGAAGGCTGAGCTCTCTCAACATAGTACTGGCACGGTCAGTCTGCAGGAGAAGGTAATCACACACACCACAATTCCAGTCTCACATAGACCTATCGCAACAGCAAACCAAACACATAAACACACAAAAACATACTCGGAGGCTCTAAATAAAAATCTGCCCATGCAACAGAGACCTCGAAAGCAGACATCCAAGCAACTGCTACCCCACAACAATACCCACGTATCACATAGTTCACAAAGTCAGTGTGCCACACAGTCACAGCCCTTAAGGCTAAACAACACACCTAATACACTTGTAATAGGTGACTCTATTGTCAGACACACTGACGTCCCTCTCACCAGGCTGAACAAGAAGAAGGTCACTGTAAGCTGCCTGTTGGGCGTCAGGATCCGCCACATAAGACAAGCACTCAGGTCACTCCAAAGCAAGTACAAATATGACTCCATCATTGTCCATGCTGGTGTGAATGACCTGAGACGTACCTCCCTGGATTACATGAAAAGAGACAGAGGAGCTCTCTGATCATGTGGCCCAGGCCGGTATGACCCTGACCTTGAGTAGCATCTTACCCTGACCAAGAATGGTACCACAGTATAAAGACAAAATGATCAATTTCAACAATTGGCTAAAGTATTGGTATCACTCAAAGGGGATCCAGTGTCTGTCAGCCTGGGATGACATGCTTGACAAGCCACGTTGCTTCGCTAGGGAAGGCATGCACCTGTCACCCTTGGGTTTTCGAATACTGGCCAAGGCTCCTGCCACCCCCCATAGTGCCTTTTTTAGGCAAGGCTCAAAAGACAAACCCACCTCCTTAGACAACACAAGGAAAAAGAAACTAAGGGTAATGCTGCTCAACGCCAGAAGTCTAAACCTCAAGATGCACGCACTTGGAGAATATCGATATCTGTGCAGTAACAGAAACCTGGTTCAAGGCTCCCGAGAGCACCCCAGCACTACCAGGCTATACCTCATATCATGCTTTTCGGACCTAACCACAAGAGGAGGGGGAATATCCATATTCATCAAAGATACCCATACCTCCAGGCTAGTGGCACTGCATGAAGCATCTGAGACCATCCATGTGCAACTAACAGTGGGCAAAACTGCCTTCCAGTTTGTAGCCTGCTACAGACCACCCCCCCAAACTCTGGAAAGTACAGTTTTGTACCTACCATAAATGTGGATGTTCGAGTGCTCATACAGCTGCAGTTATTACAGATGGGTTATCCTGCCGTCAGGCGGGTCCTCGGTCGGCCGAATTCCAAAGTCTAGGTCTGGCGTCGGTTGTCGTCACTTCTTCTCTGACGTCAGTGCGGCAGGGGTATAAAAGAGGCAGCCAACGCCATTTTCTTCAGTTTTTCTTGCCCCAGATGTCAGGTGCCCCCAGAAGGAAGGCAAAACATAATGTTATGCAAACATGCAATATAGATAAATAAAAAAACAGTAGTTGCAAGCAAATACACCATAAATATGTTGTATGATAAAGGTGTTTGTCATAAGGCCTGTCCTAAGAGGGGACGGAGGGGGGGTAACCTGGACTGCAGCTGTATGGGCACTCGAACATCTACATTTATGGTAGGTACAAAACTGTACTATGTTCATTGTGCATATAGCTGCAGCCATTACAGATGGGTAGAATCCCAAAGCTAAGTAAGGGTGGTAGGCACTAAGTGGAACTAGGAGGAGCGAGGATGCCCTGCAGGACCTGCTGTGGCAAAGCCCGCTCTAGATTTTGAGTATAGTGGAAGGTGGTAGTGCTTGGAGAAAGTGTGCACTGAACTCCAAGTAGCTGCTTCCAAAATGTCCTTGGTAGGGACCCCCCTGAGGAAAGCAGCAGAGGAAGCTGTGGCCCTGGTGGAGTGGGATCTGATGTATGCAGGCACAGATTTTCCATGAAATGAATAACAAAAGCGTATGCAGTGGGCTATCCATTTTGAAATTGTCTGTTTGGAAATAGCCTTTCCTTGAGCACCTGTAGCATAGGACACAAAGAGTTGCTCAGATTTTCTGAATGGCTTTGTTCTGTCCAAGTAATAATGAAGTTGTCTGTGAATGTCCAATGAATGTAGTAGTCTCTTCCCTTTGTTCTGTGGATTTGGATAAAAGGTAGTGGATAGTCTGATTCAAAGCTACACTGGATACTACCTTTGGCATGAAGGTAGGGTTGGTTCGTAAGGAAACTCTGTCCTGATGGAAAATGATGAATGGTTGCACAGCCATGAGGGCCTGCAGTTCCGAAACCCTGCGTGCTGAGGTGATAGCCAGAAGGAAGGCTGTTTTCCATGACAAGTATTGTAGCTCTGCTGAAGAAGCCGGCTCAAAGGGAGGCAGGGTCAGCTTTTCCAATACGAAGTTGAGGTCCCAAGCTGGAACTGGTGGTTTTATATTTTTTGCCCCTCTGAGGAACTGCCTTAATAGAGGATGTGAGAATAAAGGAGGGTCTGTGTTGTATTGTGCAGAAATGGCTGAAGCGTGGATCTTGATGGAGGAGAAGGAAAGGCCACTCTAACATCTCAGCTAGGTACTGTAAAATTTGAGGTATATTTATTACCCAAGGATTCTGGCCCTTTTCTTGATTCCAGGAACAAAATCGTTTCCATTTGGCGGAGTAGGCTTTTCTAGTAGGTGGTCTTCTGGCCTCCAAGATGACATCCTGCACCTCCTTGGAGAGGAGAGTCTGTTGGGAAATTAAGGTATTCTCCATGCGGCTAGATTTAGGGTTTTGAGCTGGCTGTGAAGGGTTTTGTAGTTGTGCTGGGACAACAGAAGAGGGACTGGAGGTAGGATCCATGGTGGGGAGTGTGTCAGGCTCTTTAGGAGCAGATACCAGTGTTGTCGAGGCCAGTCTGGAGCAATGAAAATCATTTGTGGCCTCTCTGCTCTGGCTTTTAATAGAACTTTGGTCAGTAGAGGAAGAGGCGGGAAGGCATAGACTGTCAATGTTGTCCAATTGAAAGAGAGTGTGTCCACTTTCCAGGCCTGTGGATGATAGGTCCTTGAACAAAATTTTTTCAACTGGTAATTTCTGTGGGTAGCAAATAGATCTATGTCTGGCTGTCCCCATGCCTGAGTTATCTTTGAGAAAACTTGAGGATGCAACTTCCATTCGTGTGGATCTGTCATATTTCTGCTTAGGTTGTCTGCCAGTGTGTTTTCCTTCCCTGGCAGGAATTGTGCCTGTAGTTGAATTTGCAATTCCAGTGCTGTGTTCCATAGGGTCATGGCTTGCCTGCACAGGGGGTATGAATGAGTTCCCACTTGTTTGTTTATGTACCACATGACTGTGGTGTTGTCTGTCCTTATCAATAGCTGGCCTGGATGCAGTAGGTCTTTGAAGGTCATAAGAGCATTTTGCACGGCTAGCATCTCCTTTTGGTTGATGTGTAGGTGCTTCTCTTTTTGGGACCATTTTCCCTGAATGCACTGATCTGCCATGTGTGCTCCCCAGGCGTAGTCTGAGGCGTCCGTTGTGATGATTTGAGTTGCTTGAGGTACACAGAAAGGGAGACCTGTGTTTCTTTGGCATGCTTGAGCCCACCACAAAAATTCCTTTTGAAGGCATGGAATGAGTGGTATAATTGTTTCCAAGCTGTGGCTGTGTTGAGACCATAAGTTTTTTAGGTACCATTGTAGTTTCCTCATATGCAGCTTTGTATATGGGAATGGTAGGATGCAAGATGCCATGAATCCCAGAGCCTGCAGGACTTTCCTTGCAGTTAGTCTGGTGAAAGTTGCCATTTTGCTGAAGTATTGAGACAGTTGCCCTTGTTTGCCTGGCGTGAGGTAGGCCATCTGGGTGGTTGTATTTAAGCTGGCACCCAGGAAAATTATCTACTGAGAAGGTATTAGTTTTGATTTCTTTTTGTTCACTGTGTATCCCAGGAAGTTTAACAGTTTTATTACAAACGCCAGATGCTGCAATAGAATGTTCTTGCTGTCCGCTTGGATCAGGCAGTCGTCCAGATATGGGTAGATTTGTAGTCCTTGTAGTCTGCAGAAGGCAATTACTGATGCCAGGCATTTCGTAAACACTCTGACCGCAGTAGATAAGCCAAAGGGCAATGCAGAGAATTGGTAATGGGTTGAACCTGCAAGAAATCTGAGGTATCTTCTGCAATCTTGTCTGATACATGCAGGTATGCCTCCTTGAGGTCCAATGTTACCAGCCAAGACTCCTTGCCCAGCATGGGAAGAAGCTGCTGTAATGTGAGCATCTTGAATTTTGGCACCTGTAGATATGTGTTTAGGATGGATAGGTCTAAGATAGGTCTCCAATCTTTGTCTTTCCTTGGTACCAGGAATAGTCTAGAATAAAAACCTTGACCTTGTTCTTTTGCAGGTACCTCTTGAATCGCTTTCATATCCATGAGAACGGAAATTTGTCTTTGTGCCTCTGCCTTTGATTTTGTGGCAGGTTTGGCATGCTTCTCATTTTTGGAAGGGTGTGAAAGTGGAACCTGTAGCCTCTGTCTATAATGTCCAGAATCCATTTGTCTTTTGTAACAATATGCCAGTTTTTTGAAAATAATGCCAGTTTTCCGCCCAAAGGTGCTGCCATTAAAGCTTTGCTTGGCAGGCATAGGGGGAAGTCATTGTGTCTGTTTTCTAAATGACTGTGATCTATCTTCTCCACCTCTTGGGGTTGGTGCTTGCCACTGTCTTGCTCTGTAAGATCCTTGAGGTTGTCCTCTACCCCTTGGGCGTCTGTATCTGCCCCTTTGAGGTCTGTCCGTGGCTGGAAAGGACCAATTTTTGAAGGCCAGTTTCTGCTGAAGCGTGGAGGTTGTACCTGCAGGAAATCTTTCACTGTTTGCATAGATTTCGCTTTTTCCTCCATTTTCTTTAGTACCTCCTCAGCTTTAACACCAAACAATACATCTTTTTGAAGTGGTGCATCTAATAATTTTGCTTTGACATGATCTGGTAAGGTTTGCTCTTTGAGCCAAGCATGTCTCGATAACAGCCCCTGTGACAGCAGCTCTACATGAGGCCTCTAAAGCATCAAAACCACACTGCAAGGTATGTTTACCCACTTGCTCTGCACCATGCAACAAATCCTGCAACTCTTTCAAATCTGGTTGTTCTGGTTGTGTCATTTTGCTTTTCAACTGAGATAACAAAAACTGTTGGTACTTTAACATATGGAATTGACAGTTTAATGCCCTCATGGTTAAAGTGGCAGATGTATACACCTTTTTTCCCCCACCTTTCTAATGCTCTGGAATCTCTCTCTGAAGGTAAAGGGTTTTTAGCAGTAGAGGCCTTTATTCCCTTGGGACCCTGTGAAATAGTTTCTGGGTCAGCAGTATGGCTTTTATAAAGGAACTGGTGAGAAGGGACCTGGTAATACCAGTCTGGTTTAACAGGGGCTGGAGGTAAAGAATCTGGATTAAGGCTGGCTTCTGCGTACACATCATCCAAAATATCTAAAACAGGAGGGATAGCCAGGGGCCTATGCTGGGGGAGCAGTAGAAATTCCCTGAGCCTTTTCTTGGAATCTGAGTAATCTTGGCCTTCCCAGTGAAAGTGTTCCCTCAATGTATGCAGGGTTTCCCCAAAAGATTAGTCCTCGGGAGGGGGGGGGGGAGACCGAGGGAATAGACTCCTCAGCATCAGAGTCTTCGAAAGGGGAATAGGCACAATCCTGGTCCTCAGAATGATCTGAGGTAATAGAAGCCTGGTATGAGGAAGGGTAGTCTTCCTCCAATCTGGGTCTTTTGTCAGAGGGGGGTTGAGAACCCCTGATGAGAGTTATCAAATCCTCAGCCATTTTTAGCATCTGCTTTTTAGGCATGGGGCCTTGAGAGGAGGTCTGAGGACCCTGTTTTTTAGTTTTCATGGCTGCTTTAGATTTAGTGAAGGATTTAATAGAGAAGGTGGAAGGCCTGAAGACGCCTTCAGAAATGGCAGGCCTGACTAAATTTTGAGTTTCCCCGCCAAGAGTGGCGTCGGTATCTGCAGTAGGAATGGAGATAGAGGAGCCTGTGACCTCGGGTACTGAAGTCACCGGTAAAATAGTTTCATCGGTATTCAGGGGCTGCGTAGGTGCCTCGCTGAGAACCGGTAGTCGGCCTAAGCGTGGTCTCAGTACTCGGTGCGGACCTCGGATGACGGTCCTTATCTTTGCGTGTTTTGCTTAAAACTGGTGTCGGTGTATCCGACGACATGATATAATTAAATTTTTTGCCAAAATAATGAAGGGAGAACTCCGCCCGGCGCTTAATAGTGCGCTTGTTGAACCTAGCACAAAAACGGCAGGCCGAGACGTCGTGGTCTGGGCCTAAGCAAGGTATACAGAAAGAGTGGAAATCCTTATGCGGTATTTACTTCCCACAAGAAATGCAATTATTAACTTTGTCTGACATCGGTCTGAGGCAAGAAAAGTTTCCCCAACGCGGTACTTAGCTTTAAAGAAGACTTCGGCTGAAATACTTTCGTAAATCTCAGGAGCTGGCCGACCGGCACTTGCGAACTGCTTCTGCTTCGGGCACCGCGCGGCAAGAAAGACTGAAGAAAATGGCGTTGGCTGCCTCTTTTATACCCCTGCCGCACTGACGTCAGAGAAGAAGCGACGACAACAGACGCCGGACCTAGACTTTGGAATTCGGCCGACCGAGGACCCGCCTGACGGCAGGATAAGACATCTGTAATGACTGCAGCTGTATGCACGATGAACATCCCCACTCGGCTTTCCTGAAGACACTGGAGAATATGAAGGTCTCTCCAAACACCATTATATTGGGTGACTTTAACTACCCAAACATAGACTGGGAGCACTACTCAAGCCCCAACACCCTAGCCCAATGGTTCCTAGAATTTATAAACTCAAATGCTATGGAACAACTGGTCACCACTCCCACAAGAGGGGAAAACATATTGGACCTGATCATCACCAACATGGGGACTCTATGTTCCATACCAGAGGTATACCCCTCATTGGTAAGATCTGACCATAAATTAATCACTATGGACATCCATATCCCGTCCCCACCCACAGCAAAGGAAACCACAGTCAAAAACGTCTCAAAAGCAAACTTCCCACTTCTCAAAACTGAGGTGGAATCCTTCAAAGCCCCAGGGCCAGTGGAAAATACGGCCCAAACCGCAGAATCCTTTACAAATGCATTCTATGGATACCTACAGGAATGCATGGATCCTGCTATCCCAAATAAAACCAAGACACACTCCTCCAAAGGCAGGAGACCTGTCTGGTGGACCCCAGCCATAAATAAGCTGTACAACAGAAGGAGGAAGTTACTACATGATAGAGCAAAATACCTGAAAGGGAAGGCAACTCTGATCAGTACTAGCAAGAAACTATGATCCCTCATAAAATCATCTAAGGCTAGCTTCGAAAGAAAAATTGCACAAGACGCTAAAGATAATCACAAGGCTTTCTTTAGTTGTCAGAAACCTGGGTGGAAACTCCCAGATATGCTCTGAGTTAGTGCAAAATGACAAAAAATACACTGAACCCACAGACATTGCCAACGTCCTGGCAGACAGGTTCAGTGCAAACACCCCCCCCCCAAAATGAGCAAATGACTATTCCAACAGAGTGTAGCCTCCCTGACATCACAGATGCACAGGTGAGAGCTGCCCTCTCCAAAGCAAAAAACACAGCATCAATGGGACTGGACGGTGTCCCGGGCTACATTTTACATGAGCTCCAAGAAGGACTGAACCCTCACTTAAAATCACTGTTCAGTCTCAGCCTTACAACAGGATATGTACCCAAAGAATGGCGTATTGCAACAGTGGTCCCACTCCATAAAGGTGGTGCCACAACGGACCCCGGAAACTATCGCCCTATAAGCCTAACTAACCTGGTCTGCAAAGCTATGGAGCGTATCATCATGGAACTCAAACAAAGACTTTGGGAACTTCCAAACACTGGATCCTACCCAATTCGGCTTTGTTAAGGGCAGATCTTGCCTCTTGAACCTGGTCAATTTCTTTGAAACAGTCACCAAGGCCATAGACGAAGGGAAGGTAGTCCACACAGCCTACCTTGACCTTGCAAAAGCCTTCGACACAATACCCCACTCGGGCATCATAAATAAGCTCACCAGCTTAAATATCAACCCCTATGTCACAGGATGGGTTGCAAACTGGCTTAGAGATAGAACCCACATGGTCAGAATTGCAGATGCCATGTCAGAGACTAAACCAGTTACAAGTGGCGTCCCACAAGGCTCAGTCTTGGGACCTCTCTTGTTCGGTATATATTTCTCTGAGGTACAGGTTAACACAGGAGGACTACGGCTGACAAAGTTTGCAGATGACTGCAAACTGGGGGCCATAATCAACTTGCCGGCTGACACAAGCATCCTCCAAAAAGGTCTCACAGAGATGGATAACTGGTGCCAGAGCCATGGCCTAAACCTAAATGCCAAAAAGTGCATAGTCATCCCCTTTGGGAAAAACAAAGTGCCCACAAATTACCACATAGTGGTAATCCATTAAGTACGGAAGAAGTAATTAGGGATTTGGGGACCCAAGTAGATTGCAATCTCTCCTTTGACAATCACATTGCCAAAGTGGTTAGAAATACATTCTATATAGCCCACCTTATCACGAAGGGGTTCACATCTAGATCAAGAGAGGTCATTGTGCCCCTCTACTCATCACTCATCAGGTCCATAATTGAATACAATGCCCCATTTGGGATGTACCTTACCCGACACCTACTACAACTAGAAAGACCCTAAAAGTACCTCACCAAGAGGATCAAAGGACTCAAACAGATGCCCTACGCAGTTAGGCTAAGGAAACTGCAGCTCTACTCAGTTGCTTACCGCCTACTCAGAGGCGATTTGTGCCTGACGTATAAAGCCATGTCCAACCCAGAATTAATGGACATGCTCCGCCTCAAGAAATCCACATCCATGAGAACTACACGCTCCAGTGACTTAAACCTCAGCACAGAAATAAATAGAACATGCTGGAGGGACAGATTCATATCCCAGAGGCTCCCCTCACTCTGGAACAAAATCCCAATCCATGTCAAACAGAGCCCCTGACGTTTGGATGGGAGATCGTAAATTTACCCCTGGGATCTCTTCTGTGTCACTGCTAGACAGAGGCACGGTAAACTAACCTTAAATGGGCTATCTTCTGTGACCTACTATACAGAGGCACAGTCAACTAATCTAAGAAGGGTGGCGAAAGCCAAACACACTCTGGCTAGGCATGTAAATGCCCTAGGGAAGATAGCCTAGTATCAACCTATGAACCTATAAATAAGGGGCTTACCTTATAGGAGATTACATCTTCGTAGAAACCCAGATATGTTTCTCTAAAAATATGGCCTGAAGCAAAGTCTTAAAAAAAATTCAAGTTCACTACACTGAATGCCAATTTGAAAAGAACAAGGTTAAGTTGATAAAGCCATGAATTTCACATACTGAGAATCCTTCAGACAGTGATTGACTAACCTGTGCTGAACCAGAGTTCACCCATCCACAATGTCAAGATTCACAAAAATGGTGGAAACATGCACCACTGAGTAACTGACGGTCAGTAGAAATGGGTGTCAAAGGTGGATCAAAATGATTTGCAAGTTTATAGACTACAGGTAAAGGGATACCTCTAAGCCTAGATTGTGAAAATCTTGCATATGGCAGTGTAAATGCTTGGTGAAAGATAACCTGTTGGCTTGAAACACCTTGAAAATAATTGTCAAAAGGTAAAAAATACACTACAAATGCCATAACATAAGATGCAGACAGCTGCCCCAAAGGCCTGCGAGGTCGCACCTTAAGCCAACAAGCAATGAACAGGACAAGGTTTAGGCATTTTTTTTACATCCTGCATGCAGGTGAAAACTTAAGGGGACTGGTACAAAGATATAAAATAACATTTCCTTCCATACTAAGGAGTATGCTCCCCTGCACACACTTTTTCTAGCAGCATCTTGAAATAAATGCATTATTCTGTGACTAACATATCAGAAGGGAGTCAAATTCATAAACATGCCACCTATAAAAAGCAAACCAATGGTGCAGTTCCAAAAAAGGGAACTGAACTGCACAGTAGGGCTATAAGATTACATCTAATTCACCCCACAGTGGTCTACTCAGACTCATACTACTTTCTATTAGAGGGGGTGGAAGCATACATCCTCATGTTTAAGACCTCCAATTTGTTAATTTGTTTCATTACTTAAAAATAGTTGACTACCAGATCTTAAATTAGGTTATAGCCCCATCTTATTTTCCAAGAACTACAAGTTAAGAACAGCCTTTAACTGTAGGACAGTGATGGGAAGCCACCTCTCCAAGATCCACCAGAGCTGATATTAGGAGTCTCTTAGCACAACCAAGAGACATAAATCTCTAGACTCTAATGAATATAGTTAGAAAAAGGAAACCTTACCTTCCACTCTGGTAGAATAGGTTTAAAATCCACATAGTGATACTATAAATCTGAGAGAACAACAAACTTCTAACAGTGCCAAAAATAAGTTATTGCTGCAGATAAATCCAGTCCACCAAAAACAAGCATTCAAATAAAATTAAACAGCACTAAAACCATGAAATGGTATTAATAAATTATTAATCGATACAATATCAAATTGTCTTTGATATTGTGTTGATAAAGAATTCATCATGGTTCCAGTATCAATACCATTTTATTTAGCTACCAACAATACACAATCCAGTGAAGTGCTCTAATGGGGAAGCAAGCCAGGAGATGATGATGATGATGATGATGATGATGATGAAAGCAGCTAACATCAAGATCTGATGGTTTAGGAAAGAACAGGGAGCTATGCATCTTTGTTACTTGATGCAGGAGGAGAAAGCCACAACTAACTAGGACATCATAGTGCTTTTTCCTAGCAGCTTTAAGAGCTGATTCTCAAGGTAGCCGATAACGAGGATAACCTACTTCTTAAAGTCTTTGGGACAAATGCCTGACAAATGGAGCAGTTTTGTGATCATGATTTGGGCCCTAGGCAGAACAGGCACTGGATGTGGCTATCCTTGTGTGGAATTTGTCATCCACATTCACACTTGCCCCTCTTGGATGACATGAATCCTAACCAAAGACAGCAGCAAAAGTAAAAAAATTCACCAGCAAGGCATTTATCTGAAATTTGAGGAATCTCAAACGACTTGGAGTCGGACTGTATGTTGGAATCTGGCGTTTGGATCTCCTGGCAGAAAAGTTTTGAGGATGGTGCGCATGTACGTCACTTTTATGGCCGACATCCAATCTCAGCCTATGTGCGATGTACCATGCCACCTACAGTAGTAAAGGCTTTTGTGTACTGGCTGATGTCAGGTCAACTACAGTGGGAAACTCCCTCGTGTTATGAATACTGCAACAGATGAATAGTAGGACATCTAACTAGGGCACCATTGTGGAAAGTAAAGGCTGGTACAGGATATAATCCCCAGCAAAAAGTCACATCTGAAGACTGCGACAACCGCAAGGTCCAAGTCAGGGTCACCGAAAGAAAGTTGCTCAAAGGACCTCTACCTATCATCCAGTTATGGGAACACAGAGACCTCCTCTCACTCAGGGCCCTGTACCACTACCACCAAAACTCTTAAGATTATAAAAGCAGGTGCAAGTCAGAGAGCAACAAAATGCAGTGGAGATGGAGCTACCCCAGAACAAAGCGCAAGTACCTGTCTTGAGGTTTCGAACACCAATACACCAGTATCCATTGTGCAGTAAAATCATACACTCCTCTAAATCATTATCATCATTCACAGCTTGAAGTAACAGATATGCCTTAAAATCAACAAAGACCAAAGTGTTCTTTAGCTATGTCAAGAACCTAAGTGGAAACTCTCAGATCTGCTCTGAGTTAGTGCAGAATGGCACAAAATACACTGAACCAACTGATATTGCCAACATTCTGGCAGACAGGTTTAGTGCAAACTTCACTCCCCTCTCACCCCCTACAGGGCCCATAACCATACCAGAAGAATGTAGAGCCCCAGCAATCACTGACACACAGGTTAAAACAGCCCTATCCAAAGCGAAACACACAGCTTCAATGGGACTGACAGTGTCCCAGGCTGTGTCTTACACGAACTCCAAAATGAACTAACCCTCACCTAAACACACTGTTCAAACTCAGCCTCTCTACAAGCTACATACCCATAGAGTGGCACACAGCAACAGTTATCCCGCTCCACAAAGGTGGAGCCACAACAGACCCTGGGAACTATCGCCCTATAAGCCTGACTAGCCTGGTCTGCAAGGCTATGGAGCGCATCGTCATGGAACTCATTAACAGAGACATTGGGAACCTCCAAACATTGGACCCTACCCAGTTTGGCTTTGTTAAGGGCAGATCATGCCTCCTAAACCTGGTAGACTTCTTTGAGACAGTTACCAAGGCTTTAGACGAGGGGAAAGGAAGTACACACAGCCTACCAAGACCTCACAAAGGCTTTTGACACCATTCCTCATTCTGGTATTACAGACAAGCTCACCAGCCTGAACATAAACCCTTACGTCATGAGATGGGTTCCCAATTGGCTCACGGATAGAACCCACACGGTGAGAGTTGCAGGCTCTATGTCTGACTCTAAACCGGTTACAAGTGGCATCCACCAGGGCTCAGTCCTGGGACCCCTTCCTGTTCGGTATATACTTCTCAGAGGTACAGACAAGCACAGGAGGACTATGGCTGACCAAGTTCACAGACAACTGCAAACTGGGGGCCATAACTGACTCTCCAGCTGATAAAGACATCCTCCAGAAGAGTCTCACTGAGACGAATACCTGGTGTCAAAATCATGGCCTCAAGCTAAATGCCAAAAAGTGCATAGTCATTCCCTTTGGAAAAAAGAAAGTACCCGCGAACTACCACATACGTGGTAGTCCCCTAAATACAGAAAATGTAATAAGGGATCTGGGGACCCAAGTAGATAGTAATCTCTCCTTTGATAAGGTGTCTTGTAAGATGCATCCCAAATGGGGAGTTGTACTCTTATGATGGGTCTGATGAGTGATGAGTAGAGGGGCACAATAACCTCTTTTGTTCTAGATGAGAACCCTTTTGTGATTAGGTGGGCCACATAGAAGGATTTTCTAACCACCTTGGCAATATGGCATGTGCAGTACATCAACAAAGTGGAAGAATGTGGAAACAATGTAGACCACCACCACGGTGCTGTCATACAGACATTTTTAAAAAGTAATTTCTTTCTTAAATAATGTCACTGTATAACAGCAATAACTGATGAGTACTTGTTATCGAAGACTTACCCACAGTTGCCTATGCCCTTGTGATCAAACTGCACCAACCATGGGTAAATCTTCAATATACCACACCCACTTGTCAGTTACTGCTAAAATATATTTTACTATAAACTGGTACCTTCATTCATTTTAAATAACTGAGGTTTGTGCAGAGTTGTAAGTTTTTAACTGTGCAGAGTTTTGGTAAGAAACTAATAGGGTAGTCATTTAAGAGAACCTTCTCTGTCAAATTGGTGGATGCTACTATCCAGTTCTGAATGTAACAGCAGCATCAAAAAAGTACAGTTGTGTACACTTACCATAAATGTAGACATTCGAGTGTATTCACTGTTGCAGTCATCACATTTGGGTTATCTGCCTGCAGGTAGCCATCAGTCTGCCCGAATACCAGAGTCTTAGTATTTCTGTGTCGGATGCTGTCGTTTCTTCCATGACGTCAGGGGTATAAAAACAGGGAACCGACGCCATTACATCAGTTTTTCTTGCCCCAAATGTCAGGAGCCCCCAAATATTGAGCTAGTACATTGTGTGGAAACCACCACAAGTAAAAAGTAAATAGCAATACCATTAGGAATAGCCATAGAGAGGAGAGGGAGAAAGATAGAGGAAAACAGGGGGCTCGAGGGAGGGAAATCAGGACTGCAACAGTGAAAACACTCAAAAAAGAAGTTATGTACTCACCATAACGTTCCATCTGAGTAGGTACTTCATTTGTCTGCAACCTGTGGGTATCGGATCCGACCTCGGATCCGAGCCGGCAGCTTTCCAAGCTCCGAGCTCCTAGCTCCTCCCCTACCCATAATCCCCTGCTACCAACCATATTACCTCAGATCGTTTTTTTGCCTCACCAACCTGGTAACACAAAAAAATCAACTGTAAAGTTGATCAGAAAATCCCGAAAGGCTCGGGGGATGGCGGGGGGGGTCGGTTGCAGACAAATGAAGTACCTAATCAGATGGAACGTTATGGTGAGTACGTAACTTCTTTATCTGAAGTAGTTACTTCATTTTCTCTGCAACCTGTGGGACAGAGTCCCCAGCTACCTTATAAGAACCTGGGTGGTCCTTACGGAAGGATATTCCGAAGCACCGTGGAGCCAAAAGACGCCCTACTCCTCGAAATCACATCTAGTTTATAATGAGAAATGAACGTATGAGAAGAGGACCAAGTAGCTGCTGAACATATGTCGTCCACTGGAACCCTAGACCAAAAAGCTGTTGAGGTGGCTACAGATCTTGTAGAATGAGCACAGATACCAACCGGGGCTGGCTTGCCAGACGATATGTACCCCTGAATAATACACTGACAGATCCAATTTGCTACAGTCACTTTGGAAATGGCTTTGCCCATGGCTGATTTTGCATGAGACAAACAATTGGTCCGACTTGCGAAACTCTCCAGTCCTATGCAAGTAGAAGCGCAGCTGTCTGTGTACATCCAATTTGTGCAGTGTGTATTCTCCCTTGTTCTGAAATTTTGGAAAAAACACTGGTAGATTTATAGATTGATTTATATTTGCTTCTGAAGCCACCTTAGGCAAGAAAGACGGGTTAGTCCTGAGGGACACTCTATCTTTGTGAAAGATAAGGTAAGGAGGTTTCATACACAAGGCTTGCAGTTCTGAAACCCTTTTGGCCGAAGTAATAGCTAATAAGAAGGCCGTTTTCCATGACAAGAACTTCAACGGAACAGAGGCCGCAGGTTCGAAAGGTGGACTTGTCAAGGCTTGCAAGACTAGAGTGAGATCCCATGGGGGAACCACAGACTTTATCGGTGGATTTAAAAGAAAGATGCCTCGTAAGAAGGTTTTGCACAACTTTGTAGATGCTAAGGAACCTATGCCGTCCCCCACATGAAAATGGGAGATGGCCGCCAATTGCACCTTAACCGTAAAAGCACTTGCTCCCTGCTGAAAAATCAACGAGAGGAAGTCCAGAATGGTCAGAATAGGGACAGTAAATGGGTCCAAGCCATTGTCTTTGGCCCAAATGGAAAACAGTTTCCATTTACTCTTGTAAAGCTTTCTGGTAGACTGCTTATGAGCAGCAACCAGAATGGCCTTAACGGGAGATGAGATACCGGGAGTCCTAGCCATTATTGGAACTGGATCAGCCAAGCTGCAAGCTTGAGGTTGACCAGGTTCGGGGTTGGGCAACCCGTGGGATGCGAGATCAGGTCTGGACTGGGATCCAGAATCCACGGAGGAGCCACACTGTGAGACCGCAGAAAAGGGAACCAGATTTGTCGAGGCCAGAATGGGGCTATGAGGATAACTCTGCTCCCCAACCGACAGGCTTTCTGAATGAATTTCATCATGAGTGGAAGGGGGGGGATAAGCATAAAGGAGCCCAGGAGGCCAAGCATGGACTAGAGCGTCTCTGGGGGTCTCCCCTCTGAGGGGAATTATTGCGAAGTACTCACTGCATTTTGTGTTTAAAGGAGAAGCAAAAAGATCGCAGCGAGGCCAACCCCATTAGTGGAAGATCTGCTTTGCAAAAGATGGATTCAGAGACCACTCGTACGTAATATGTTGGACCGTCCCAGGATGTGCGTTGCTACCAGAAATCGGTTGGTGGAGATCGCCCATTCCCAAACTCTCATGGCCTCTCGACACAGGGGATAGGATCTGGTTCCTCCCTGTTTGTTTATATACCAGACTACAGACATGTTGTCTGTCTGGATCGCAATAGTCCCTAGGGGAAGAAGGTCGTGGAGAGCTTGCAACGCCAAAAGCACCGCCCTCATCTCTAGGACATTGATAATGCAATGCGGTCTCTAGGGAAGTCCACGTGCCTTGAACGGATCTGCCTGAACAATGCCCCCCCCCCATCCGAGGCGATAAGCGTCCGTGGTCAACGTGGCTTCAACCGGGGGAATCACAAAAGGCCTCCCTTCTCTGAGTTCCCGCGCATGTAACCACCAAAGAAGGGAGTCCCTGCAAACTCTGCTCAGCGGTATCGGCATGTTCAATGGGTGGAACGAGAGGGACCATTGGAATTGAAGGGTCCATTGTAACATTCTCATTCGCAGACGGGCATGGAGGGAAAGACCGATCGCTGCGGACATAGACCCCAGTGCCCTAAGGACTAACTCTGCTGGAGGAGAAGGACTCCGGAGAAGGGCTGACACCTGATACGACAAGCTGTTCAGTCTGACTGATGTTAGAGTAGCTCGGGAGATTCGAGTATCCAACCTGGCCCCTATGAATTCTAGGGCTTGAGTGGGGCACAGGCAGGACTTCTGCCGGTTCACTGAAATGCCTAGGTTGTGGGCTAGAGTCAGTGCGTAATCTCTCGCCACAGAGAGTTGATGCCTGTTGGTCGCTGTAAGGAGCCAGTCGTCTAGGTACGGGAAGACCTGAATACCCTGAAGTCTCAGTTGGGCTGCAACCACCGCCATGACCTTGGTGAACACTCTGGGGGCTGAGGTGAGGCCGAATGGAAGAACCCTGAATTGATAATGACTGGCTCCAAGCCGGAAGCGGAGAAACCTCCTGGATCTTCTGTCCATCAAGATGTGGTAGTATGCATCCTTGAGGTCTATGGAGCACATCCAGTCGTTCTCCCGCAGAAGGGGGAGAATAGATTGAAGAGTGACCATCCGGAACTATTCCTTGGGTATGAACAGGTTCAGAGCGGAAAGGTCTAAGATGGGTCTGAGGTCCCCGGTTTTCTTTGGCACCAAAAGGAAACTTGAGTAATAACCCGATCCGGACTGATCTGGGGGGACGGGCTGGATGGCTCTTTTTCTTAGCAGCTTCAAAATCTCTGAAGCCGATGCCTCCCTCTGATTGGGTGGGACATCGGGGAGGCGTCTGGTTTTGGGGGGAAGATTTAGGAATGGAATGGAATAACCTCTGGAAATGATACGGAGCACCCATCGATCCGTTGTAAGGGACTCCCAGTTTGACAGGTGCTCCGTCAACTGCCCCCCGACTGCCTCCAGAGAGGGACAGTCTGGCAAGCCCTCAGGGCTGTTGCGCGGGTCTGTCCGAGAAAGGTTCTCTAAACCCGAAATTACGCGGCCCCCCTCTGCCTCTGGGCCGGCGTCCACCTTGTCATCCTCTGCCTCTAGAGGACGAGTGGTCCGCAGCTGGATGGGATTGCTGAGACTTGCGGAACCACAGCTTCTTTTGTCCCCTCTGATTCCTGGAGAAGGATCTTTGGGGACTAGAGAAGTGGACTCCGACGGCAGACAGCGTCTTCCCGTCCTTTTCACTTTGGACCAGCGTATTGCGAACGGTCTTGCCGAAAAGAGCAGAACCATCAAAGGGGGCGTTCGTGAAAGACGCCTTGAAGGGATCCGCGAAGTCACAGAGACGGAGCCAGGCGTGACGTCGCAAGATGACCCCTGCTCCGCTGGCTCTAGCGGCTCCCTCCGAAGCATGGGAGAGGAGCCGCATAGACGTATTAGAGATGGACTGCAGAGTGGCCGTTCGTGTCGTAAACACATTCCTGTCTCCGACCGACATGGACTCCGGGGGGGCTGCAGCGTATTCCTTGATCAAGTCTCGCTGTAGCCTGATGGTATGTACCATATAGTTCAGCGCCCTTATGGAAAAGGTCGCTGAAGCAAACATCCGCTTCCCAATCCGGTCCAACGCTCGAGATTCTTTATCTGGCGGGTGGACCAAAGAACTCTCCTGAGCAAGTTCTTTCTTGGTGGCTGCCGCCACCAACATGGCATCAACAGGGGTTCCTTTGGCCCATGACTGTCTATCTGTGGGGGGACTTAAGACTTTATCGGGACACCTAGGGATTGGCTCCACGGTGTCGGGCTCCTTCCACGCCCTGGTGGTAATTAAGTCCACCAGGGAGTCGGCTGGAGGGGACACCCAGGAGGTAGATGGGCCTGCCTCAAACGCCTCCAGGAACACGGATTCATCAAGGGAAGGTTTTTGGGCAGACCACCCCCCTCTAATACGCAACATTTCCATGATGTCTCCAAAGGAGACATCTTCAGGGGTTGACCTTGGGGAACCCCTCCCTATCATCTAAGTCTGTGTCGGTGGTAACGGACTCGGGGGAGTCCAGGTACCTCCTTTTACACCGATGTTTCCGAGGAACCTCCTCGGTGGGGCTATCCGAAGAGGGCTCGTCCACGGGTTGTTGTTCCTCCACGGGAACTAGCTGGAGGGCTTGGGCAGGCTGTCCCGATGGTCGGATGATGGAAGGCAGACCCTCATACAGTGGGGGTATGGGTGAATCCGAAGCCCGAACCGGGGAGCTGGAGGACCTCGACAGTACCCTCTCCACTACCTCAAAAGCCGAAGGAGAATCGCCCTCGCCAACCTCTGAGAGCAATCTCCTCGGCTCCGAGGAAGGGATCGGGGTCGGAGCCGATGCAGTCGGCGCCGAGAGAAAGGTGCGCTCCGAAGCCAACAGCTCCGAAGACACAACAACTCCCTCGGATCCGACGCTCAGCCCTCAGCCCTGAGAGCTCGGATACGACAAGCTCGAGGGCATAGTCGGCGTTGAAGAGACCAGCGCCATCGGCGCCGACAAATCTCTGGGTCCGAAGGGGCCCGGATCCGATGACTTCGAGATCCGAGAAGGAGTGATCGGGGCAAACATGGGGGCCGCACTCCCCCCCCAGAGGGGGGGGGGGGCAAGAGCACCCCCATCTGCATTTGGGTCTGCAAGAACCGACGCATCATCCGATCCATATCCGCTTCGGAGATGCTTCTGGTTGACCTGGAAGAGGTAGTCAAGGCGGGCTGGGAGGGCCGCCTCGACGACCTCGAGGGAGACTGATCCTCCTCCTCCGGCGAGAAGCTAGGCGAACGGAGCCGAGAGGAGGAGGATCCGGAGACCCAAGAAGGAGACTTAACTGCTTTAGTCGGTGGAGCAGAGGGGTGAGATTCAGCCCGCCTTTTATGGGATCTATGTCCCTCCTTATCCTTGTGCCTCTTCTCCCTAGCAGAAGAGGCACTAGTTTCCTCAGAGCTCAAACCCAAAGAGGGAGGTTAAATCCCGGGTTGAGCTAAGGGAACAGACGGCGCCCGGGCCCCCGAGGCAGCCGGAGCCCGAATGGGAGAGGAAGAAGAAGCCGACTCCTGGGGGAGCTTTCCCACCAGGATCAGCTTGTTTTTCCTATCCCGAAGTGCCCGGGGGTTAAAGGCCGCACAGATCTGTCAGGCCTCTGGTAGATGGGCTGCCCCCAGGCACAAAACGCACTGAGTGTGGTCATCAGCTGGGGAAAGCTTGTGGCCACACTCAGTACATTTAGAAAAAATGGCCTTAGGCCCTTCCGACATCTTAGCACTCACACACACACCCAAACGCTAAGGGGGGAGGGGGAGTGACTAAAGAAAAGCTAATTAACTGCACCAAAAAAAATTAAACTAGCACAAAAAGGGATAGAAAAAAGGGCTAACACCACACACACAAGATTTTAAATTCTAGAGTGTTTATAAATCACGAACGATCTCACCCAGCCAGGAGCTCTTCAAAAAGGAAGCTTCTTCAGCCGCGGCAAAAAACGATCTGAGGTAATATGGTTGGTAGCAGGGGATTATGGGTAGGGGGAGGAGCTAAGAGCTCAGATCTTGGAGCTTGGAAAGCTGCCGGGTCGGATCTGATACCCACGGGTTGCAGAGCAAATGAAGTAACTACTTCAGATCATCTACATTTATGGTAAGTGTACACAACTGTACTATGTTCTTCATGTTTCACTGCTGCAGTCATCACACTTGGGTTGATTCCCAAAGCTGAGGAAGGGTGTAGGCAGTCAAGAGGAGTTGGGGCTGGCTAGTAGGCCCTGCAAGACTGCTGTAGCAAATCCTACCCTGAATTTGAAAAAAATAGTAAGTGGTGATGCTTGGTGAAGGTGTGTACAGAACTCCAGGTTGCAGCCTCCAGAATGTCCCTGATAGGGACTCTCCTGAGAAATGCTGTAGTGGTAGAAGTAGCCCTAGTGGAATGTGTTCTGTCCCCCTGAGGAGTTGGTTTTCCATGGTGCTTGTAGCAGAAATGGATGCTGTGTGCTAGCCATTTGGAAATGGCTTGTTTAGAAATGGCCTTGCCCTCTGCCCCTGTTGCAAAGCTGACTACCAGGTGGTCAGATTTTCTGAAAGGCTTAGTCCTATCAAGGCAGAACCTGAGCTGTCTGTGCACATTTAAAGAGTGCAGGATCCTTTCCCCTTTATTCTGAGGGTTAGGAATGAAGGTTGGCAAATGGATGGATTGGTTTAGGGCCACACTGGACACCACCTTAGGCATAAAGGATGGGTTAGTCCTGAGGGAAACCCTGTCAGCATGGAAGACAATAAAGGGTTCAACAGTCATCAGTGCCTGTAACTCAGACACTCTTCTAGCTGAAGTGATGGCTAGAAGCAAGGCTGTTTTCCAAGAAAGGAATTTTAACTCTGCTGAAGCAGCAGGTTCAAAAGGGGGAAGCGTGAGCTTTTCCAGTACAAAGTTAAGGTCCCAAGAAGGGGTGGGTGCTCTCCTTGGGGGCCTTAAGTTGTTAGCCCCTCTCAGGAACTGTTTGATGAGAGGGTGAGAAAATAGAGGTAGCTCAGTACTGTAATGAGCCGAAATGGCAGAGGCATGAATTTTAATGGAAGAGAAGGATAGGCCTCTGTGGAGTAGCTCTGCTAGGTAAATCCAGGATTATAGGTAAGGAGGGTACTGCTGTGTCCTTTCCTTTACACTGAATCCAAGAACTATATATTTTCCACTTTTCCACATAGGATTTCCTAGTACTAGGCCTTCTGGCTTAAAGAATGACGTCCAGCACCTGTTTACTTAGGGTTTCTGGTGGAGTATTCAAGGAATAAGCCAGGCTGTAAGATTTAGGGTTTGCAATTGTGGATGCAAAATCTGTCCCCCCTGCTGAGACAGCAGGATTGGGGTCTGGTGTAGGTGCCAGGGTGGCACCGTTGTCAGGCTGCACAAGAGTGGGTACCAGTGCTGGCGTGGCCAGTCTGGGGCAATCAGAATTGTCCTTGGCCTGCCTTCTTTTACCTTACGTAGTACTCCTGAGAGAAGGGACAGAGGGGGAAAGGCATAGATTGAGAGGTTTTCCCATTGAAAGGATAGGGCATCCACCTTCCAGGCCCTGCTGCGAGTCTTCCTGGTGCAGAATTTGCTTAACTGGTGGTTGTAGGGAGAGGCAGAGAGATCCACTTCTGGGGTCCCCCACCTCTGGATCAGAAGGTTGAAGCTGCTGGGCTCCAATTTCCACCCGTATGGGTCTAGGAGATTTCTGCTTAAGTCATCTGCCAGTGAATTTTGTTTGCCTGGCAGGAACTGAGCTTGAAGATGGACTTGGTTGTCCAAAGCTGTGCTCCACAGAGTCATTGCTAACCTGCAGAGTGGATAAGAATGGGTTACCCCCTCTTTGTTTATGTACCACATAACTGTGGTGTTGTCTGTTTTTATCAGCAGTTGTCCTGGAAGGATTAGGTATCTGGAAGCTGAAAGAGCATTCTGTACAGCTATCATCTCGTTTTGGTTGATGTGCAGGAGAATTTGGCTTGGCTTCCAGTGGCCCTGAATGCATTTGCAGGCAATGTGGCCCCTCCATGCATAGTCTGATGCATCTGTGGACAGGGTTTGGGCGGCATGGGTAGAGTAAAATGCAGTCCCTTGTTGTGGTTGCATGCTTCTGTCCACCAAAGGAACTCTGCCCGCAGACAAGGTATGATAGGAATGACTGTTTCCAGGTCCTAAGAATGTTGGCACCAAAGACTTTTTAACTACCACTGAAGTTTCCTCATATGCAGTCTTGCACATGGAATTAGCAGAATACATGAGGCCGTGAACTCTAGGGCTTGCAGTATTTTTCTTGCAGTTAGCTGGGTTCTGGTGGCCATTTGCCTGAAGTAGCTTGTCAGATAGACCTGTTTTTCTGAAGTGAGAAATGCCATCTAGGAAGTTGTGTCCAAGCTTACTCCCAGGAATACAATCTTTTGACTGGGCACCAGTTGTGATTTCTTTTTGTTGATGGTATACCCCGATGAAGTGAGAAGGCTTTTTACAACTGCCAGGTGCTGAAGCAGCAATTCCTGGCTGTCTGCCTAAATCAAGCAAATCGTCCAAGTACGGGTAAATTTGGATATTTCTCTGCCTGCAGTATGCAATGGCTGGAGCTAAGCATTTTGTGAATACCCTGGGTGCAGTAGATAAGCCAAAGAGAAGTGCAGAAAACTGATAATGCATAGAACCTGCCCTGAAACGTAGATATTTCCTGCAAGATTCCCTGATGGAGATGTGCAGATAAGCTTCATTTATGTCTAAGCTGACTAACCAGGCATCCTTGGCTAGCATAGGGAGAAGCTGTTGTAGGGTAAGCATCTTGAATTTTGGGACCACCAGGAAGGTGTTGAGAATTGAAAGATCCAGGATTGGGTGCCAAGAGCTCTCTTTCCTGGGTACCAGGAATAGTCTGGAGTAGAAACTCTGACCCCTTTGTTCTACTGGAACTGGCTGAACAGCTCTGATGTTGAGCAGGGAAAGTACTTGGTTTTGAGCCTCTGCCCACTGGTTTGGAAACCCACTTGGGGTTGGCAGTGAATGGAAATAAAATGTGTACCCCTGGGATACAATGTTGGAGGACCCATCAGTCCTGAGTGATGGACATCCAGTTTTTTGCATGAAGGGCAAGTTTTCCTCCTAAGGGCACAAGCAATTTGGGCAGGGCTGGGAAGTAGAGTTGAGAAGTCATTGTGAACTTTCTCCATAGGGAGGTGGCTTACCACTCCCTGTTTTAGGGGTGGGAGCACACCATTGCTTAGATTTCTGCATACCCCTGAAACTGTAGTCTGGGTGGTCTGTTTCCCCTGGGTCTTGTTTGGGAAGGCCTGGAGGGGGCTGGAAAGGACCAGTGTGTTTTGAAGGGCAATGCCTACTGAATTGAGGTGGTTGCACTTGTAAGAATTCTTTAACAGTTGCATAGATTTAGCTTTTTCTTCCATCTTTTTAAGAACTTCTGCTTTGGTGCCAAACAAAATGCACGGCTAGTAATTTGGATTTGACATGATCTGGCAAGGTCTGGCTCCTTCAGCCAAGCATGTCTTCTCAGTACAGAGCCAGTGACTGCAGCCCTGCAAGATGCTTCTACAGCATCAAAACCACACTGCAAAGTATGCTTACTAACTTGGTTTGCAGAGTGCATAAGCTCTTGCAAATCTTTACTTTCTGCACAATCTGAAATATTAAAATTTTTTGTTAAATGAGTTCCATAATATGTTGCTGGTACTTCAGCATGTGAAACTGGCAATTCAATGCCCTGATAGCAAGAGTTGCAGAGGGTCTATATCATAACATCGAAGTTGCAAAACCTCGAATGTTATGATATTGAACCCAAAACCCCAAAGACTGAGAACAGCAAAGCTGCAGAAAGCGAATTCTTTCCCAGGGAAAGAATTTAGTGGGTCGTTTCCACAGCTTTGCTATTTCCTCCACTTTGGTGCGATCTCGGAGTTGGTATATTTAAGTAGGGGATGTGGGGGGGGGGCACAGCTGCCCACATTAGACATAGTTAGTAGTGTTTGTATGTTTTGTGCTGGAACAGAGATTTTTTCCCCGGGGGGGGGATCGCTGTTCTCAGCTTTCGGAGTTTTCAGTTTTCGCGGTTATGTGTTCGATGTTATTGCGTTTCGATCATATGATATAAACCCGGTGCAGAGGTATATACCTTCTTACCCCATCTGTCTAAAGCTCTGGAATCCCTGTCCAAAGGGGGTTGAATTTTTGGCTGTAGTAGCCTTAATACCTTTAGGTCCCTGGGAAATGATCTCTGGATCAGCAGTAGGATTTTTGAAAAGAAACTTGTGGGAATCAGGTACTCGGTAGAACCTGTCATATTTCCTAGGGGCTGGAGGTAAGGTGTCTGGAGTAAGACTGGATTCCATGAAAACATCATCCAGAACATCCGGGACAGGGGTAATAGCTAAAGGCCTGTGCTGAGGTAGCTCTAAAAATTCTCCGAGTGTCTTTTTGGACTGAGGATAGACTTAGCATTCCCAATGGAAATGCTCTCAAACTATGCAAGGTTTCACCAAAAGAGAAATCCTGTGGAGGGGAGGCAGCGGGAATGGATTCCCTGCATCTGAATCCTCATAGGCTGATAAGGGCATGTCCTGATCATCAGAAAGGTCAAAGTCTTTGGACTCCTGGTCTGTAGAATCTGAAGGCAACTGAATTCTTTGTCTCTTAGCAGGGGAAGGCTGGCTTCCCCTAATTAGCGTTTGAAGGTCTTCAGCCATTCTAAGCATTTGTTTTTGTGGCATGGGGTCCTGAGCATGCGCTTTGGTCATCTGTTTTCTAGGCATAGTGCATACTCTGGGCCTAAGAAACACAGTAGTTTTGGCTAAAAAAGTCGTCAGTTTGATTCGAACATCGGTAGGTCGGAAAACACCCCCAGAGGCTGGTGCTTGCAAAGTGGCTCCGGACCCATCCAAGGCAGAGACATCCGCTGGTTCCACAGTCGAAGAAGCATCTCGTGGCATCCCGGACTCCGAATGGGTCTCAAGAGAGGCCTGCGAATCCACAGAAGCGGGCATCAGGGGCTGCAAAGGCTCCTCACTGAGTACCGGCTGATTGGCAACTAGCTTAACGGAAGCATCGTCGGCGGTTTTGGACCTATGCAGTCTGTGTCTGTCTTTATCCTTATGTTTCTTCAGAAGATCGGTAGTCGGACAGCTTACTGAAGCCATTTCAGAATCCGGAGAACGACAGAGAAAGAATTTAGCAACAAAAATAGCCCGACGATGAATGGTTCAGGAGTTAAACGAGGCACAAAACTGACAGCGAGGGATGTCGTGGTCTGGGCCTAAACAGGTGACACAGTAAAAATGAAAATCTCTGTGAGGTATTTGCTTTCTACAGGCAAGACAATTGTTTTTTTGGCATCGTTAGAGCAAGAAAAAAGAATCCCCAATGGAGTACTTAGCTTTAGAAGCCTTCAGGATTATCAACTCGAAAAATGAAAATTTCAGGTAGCGGCCGACCGGCACTTGCGAACTGCTTCTGGCTCTTCCTCAGCACGAAAGACTGATGTAAAGGCATCGGCTGCCTGTTTTTACATCCCTGACAACCTGACGTCATGGAAGAAGTGACAGCATCCGACGCAGAAATACTAAGACTCCGGTATTTGGGCCGACTGAGGGCTACCTGCAGGCAGATGAGCCAAGTGTGATGACTACAACAGTGAAACAAGAAGAAAGTACAGTTGTGTACCTACCATAAATGTAGATGTTCGAGTGTATTCACTGTTGCAGTCATTACTCTTGGGTTATCCTGCTGGCAGGCTACCCGCAGACGGCCTGAATTCCAAAGTCTTGGTCCGGCGTCGGCTGCTGTCGCCTCTTCCCGGACATCAGTGCGCCAGGGGTATAAAAGATGCAGCCGACACCATTTTCTTCAGTTTTTCTTGCCCCAGATGTCAGGTGCCCCCCAAAAGGGTAGGCTAAAAATTATGCCAATAAACATGCATGCACTAAGGTAATCATTTCCTTCATCTACAAGCAAATATACCACAGAGGTTGTACAGAATAGAGAAGTACAGATAAGACCCAGCAAAAGAAAGGGGGATGGTGGGAGGGTAACCTGGACTGCAACAGTGAATACACTAACATCCTCATTTATGGTAGGTACACAACTGTACTATGTTCATCGTGTTTCACTGTTGCAGTCATTACTCTTGGGTTGAATCCCAAAGCTGAGGATGGGTGGCTGGGGCTAAATAGGATTAGGAGAGGCTATGAGTCCCTGCAGAACTGCAGTGGCAAAGCCTGCTCTGGATTTAGAGTAGAGAGGTAAGTGGTAGTGCTTTGTAAAAGTGTGCACCGAACTCCAAGTTGCAGCCTCTAAGATGTCTTTCATTGGTACTCCTCTGAGGAAGGCTGCTGAAGTGGCTGCTGCTCTGGTTGAATGAGGCCTAATGCCCTTAGGTACTGATTTGTCATGTTGTGAATAGCAGAAACAAATGCAATGGCCTATCCATTTTGAAATAGTCTGTTTTGAGATCACCTTTCCTTGTGATCCTGCAGCATATGCCACTAAAAGTTGCTCAGTCTTTCTGAAAGCTTTAGTTCTGTCCAAGTAGAAGCATAGCTGTCTGTGTATGTCCAAAGAATGCAGAAGTCTCTCACCCTTGTTCTGTGGGTTTGGATAAAAGGTAGGCAAGTGAATGGTTTGGTTAAGGGCCACAGTGGACACCACCTTAGCCATAAATGTCGGGTTTGTCCACAAAGAAAACTTGTCTGGATGGAAAATGATAAAAGGTTCCACAGCCATGAGTGCCTGTAACTCCGAGACTCGTCTTGCAGAGGTTATTGCTAGGAGCAGAGCTGTTTTCCAGGATAAGAATTTTATATCAGCTGTTGAGGCTGGCTCAAAAGGAGGCAGTGTGAGTTTTTCCAAGACATAATTGAGGTCCCATGCAGGTACTGGTGCTCTCCTTGGAGGTCTTAAGTTTTTGTCCCCTCTGAGGTACTGCCTTATTAAAGGATGAGAAAAGATAGGTGGTTCCGTATTGTAATGGGCTGAAATGGCAGAGGCATGGATCTTAATTGAGGAAAAGGATAGGCCTTTGTCCAGCATCTCAGTTAAGTATTGTAAAATCTGAGGAATGTTTGGTAGAAACGTGTCAATTCCTTGTGCCTGGTTCCAAGCACAGAATCTCTTCCATTTTTCTGCATAAGATTTTCTGGTACTGGGCCTCCAAAATAACATCCATCACAGCTTTGGAGAGAGGAGTGTTCTGAATGGCTACATTATCCACCATGTTGCCAGATTTAAGGTCCTGAGTTGGCTGTGCAGGATCTGATTGTTTTGTTGGGTCAGTAAGTGAGGAATTTGAGGCAATGTCCAGGCTGGACCTTGAGACAAGTTCTTTAGGATTGGGTACCAGTGCTGGCGTGGCCAGTCTGGGGCAATCAGTATCATTTTTGGCTTCTCTTGTCTGACCTTTAGGAGTACCTTGGGGAGGAGAGGCAGTGGAGGAAAGGCATACACTGTTAGGTTTTTCCAGCTGAAGGATAAGGCATCCAGTTTCCATGCTTGCTTGTGATAAGTCCTTGTGCAGAATCTCTGTAGTTGGCAGTTGTGAGGGGAGGCAAACAGATCTGTGTCTAGGCATCCGCACTTCCTTGTTATCATGCTGAAGACTTGTGGATCCAGCTTCCACTCATGGGGATCCATGAGGTTTCTGCTTAGTTCCTCTGCCAGAGTATTTATCTTTCCTGGCAGGAATTGTGCTTGCAGGTGAACTTGATAAGTCAATGCTGTGTCCCACAAAGTCATGGCTTGTCTGCAGAGGGGGTAGGAATGTGTGCCTCCCTGCTTGTTTATGTACCACATGACTGTAGTACTGTCCGTCTTTATCAATAATTGTCCTGGATGATGTAGATCCTTGAAAGCTGTCAGGGCATTTTGAACAGCTAGCATCCCTTTTTGATTGATATGACGATGCATCTGGCTTGTGGGCCATGTGCCCTGAATACATTTTCCTGCCATGTGGGCTCCCCAGGCATATTCTGATGCATCCGTTGTTAGTGTCTGCCTGGCTGTGGGTACAGTGAATGGCTGTCCTTTGTTGTGGCGACAGGCCTGTGCCCACCATCGAAACTCCTGTTGCAGGCAGGGAATGAGGGTAATTAATGTTTCCAGACTGTGGCAATGTTGAGTCCAAACACTTTTTAGATACCACTGTAGTTTCCTCATATGCAGTCTGGCATATGGAATTAGCAGAATGCAGGATGCCATGAAGCCCAAAGCCTGCAGAATTTTTCTTGCAGATAACTGGGTCTTTGTTGCCAAAATTTTGAAGTAAGTAGTCAGTTGCCTTTGTTTGTCTGGTGTGAGATAAGCCATCTGGGCAGATGTATTTAAGCTTGCACCCAGGAATATTATCTCTTGAGAGGGTAGTAGTTTTGATTTATTTTCGTTTACTGTGTACTCTAGGCAAATTAGTAATCTTTTTACAAACGCCAGATGCTTTAGTAGAATGTCCTTGTTCTCTGCTTGAATAAGGCAGTTGTCCAAGTAAGGATATATTTGGATTCCTCTGTCTGCAAAATGCAATTACTGGTGCCAGGCATTTTGTGAAGACCCTGGGCGCAGTAGATAAGCCAAAGGGCAGTGCAGAGAATTGGTAGTGCATTGGGCCAGCTATGAATCTGAGGTATTTTCTGCAAGATTGTCTGATTGGGACATGCAGGTATGCCTCTTTTAGGTCCAAAGTTACGAGCCAAGCCTTCTTGCCCAGCATGGGCAGAAGCTGCTGCAGAGCAACATTTTGAATTTTGGAACGTCCAGAAATGTGTTTAGAATAGACAGATCCAGTACTGGTCTCCAGGCTTTGTCCTTTCTGGGCACCAAGAAAAGTCTCGAGTAAAATCCTTGTCCCTGCTCTTGTTATGGTACTTGCTGAATGGCCCTCATGTCCATGAGGGATGAAACTTGCTTTTGTGCCTCTGCCCATTGATTGTGTGGCAGGTCTGGCATACCTTTTGCCCTTGGCAGGGTGTGAAAGTGGAACCTGTAGCCCTGAGACACTATGTTCAAGACCCATTTGTCCTGGGTAATCATGTGCCAATTTGGTGAAACAGTGCTAGTTTTCCCCCTAAGGGGGCTGCCAAAAGATAAGTGCTTGGTTCTGGCAGACGAAAGTCATTGGGACTGTTTCCTGTATGGCTGTGATTTGTCTTCTCCGCTTTTGGAGGTAGAAGCACCCCATTGTTTAGGCCTGTATGAGCCTTGGGGCTGGTGACTGCCTCTTTGTGGTCTGTCTGACACTGGAAAGGACCAATTCCTTGTAGGCCAGTTTCTGCTAAATCTGGGTGGTTGTACCTGTAGGAAATCCTTAACTGTCTTTATCCTCCATTTTCTTCAACACCTCTTCTGCCTTAACACCAAACAAAGTATCATGCTGTAATGGAGCATCCAATACTTTAACATGATCAGGCAGATTCTGTTCCTTTAACTAAGCATGCCTTCTAATGACAGAGACTGTAACAACGGCCCTGCAAGAGGCCTCCAGTGAATCAAAACCACATTGCAAAGTATGCTTACCCACTTGTTCCGCTGCATGCAATAAATCCTGCATTTCCTTGTTATCAGAACATTCAGAATTTGTCAACATTTTCTGTTTAAGCGGTGACATGAAGTATTGCTGATATTTAAGCATGTGAAACTGACAATTTAAAGCCCTTACAGCCAAGGTAGCAGAAGTGTAAACTTTTTTCCCGCATCTGTCCAGTGCCCTAGAATCCCTATCAGAGGGGACAGGATTTTTTGCAGTGGAAGCCTTGACCCCTTTGGGACCGTGAGATATAGTTTCTGGGTCAGCAGCAGGGTTTTTATATAGGAATTTATGGGAGTCTGGAACCCTGTAGTATCTGTCTGGCTTAGCAGGTGCACGGGGTAAAGAGTCAGGAGACAGGCCGGACTCTGAAAATACATCATCTACAATGTCTAGAGCAGGTGGAATAGCAAGAGGTCTGTGCTGAGGCAGTAAAAGAAAGTCTCTGAGCCTTTTCTTAGATTCTGAGTAATCTTGGCTCTCCCAGTGAAAGTGCTCCCTCATGGTATGCAGGGTTTCCCCAAAAGAATAATCCTCAGGAGGAGAGGCTGAAGGAATAGATTCTTCAGCATCAGAATCCTCATAGGTAGGAAGAGTATCCCTCTTCAGAAGAGGAGTCAGAGGAAATTGAAACCTGATCAGAAGAGTCATATTCTTTTTCTTGCCTAGGCCTCTTATCAGGAGGGGGATGGGAACCCCTGATCAAAGTAATTAGGTCTTCGGCTATTTTAAGCATCTGTTTTCTTAGGCATGGAAGTCTGTCCAGGAGAATGCTGTACTTGTTTCTTTGTCTTTAGAGCTGTTTTAGTCTTTGAAGCTGAGGAAGGCTTGACATATAATTGTGTAGGTCTGAAAACACCCTCAGAAGCCGATGCCTGCTCAGCGGCTCCAGACCCATCCGAGGGAATAGTTTCCGAGAGTCCAATACCTTGAGTATCCAGTGGTCTAGTCGGCTCCACGTGGGAGTCGGAAGCGGTCTGTGGCTCTAAGGTAGCGGGCGTCAGGGGCTGTGAAAGCGCCTCACTGAGAACAGGTGAACCGGTGACTGGCCTAGCGGGGGCCTCATCGTCGGTTTTGGACCTCGGATGCCTGTCCTTTTCCTAGCGCTTTTTATAAACTCCGGTCGTCGGCTGTTCTGACGGCATTATATAATTAAACCTTCGGCCAAAGTAATGAAAGGCAAAATCGTACCGACACTTAGTGTGTTGGTTAAATCTAGCACAAAACCGACAGCTAGCAACGTCGTGATCAGGGCCTAGGCAAGGAATACAGTAAGAATGAAAATCCTTATGAGGTATTTGCTTCCCACAAGAAATACAATTGTTAACTTTTTCCTGACATTGGTCTGAAGCAAGAAAAAAGTTTCCCCAATGGGTTACTTAGCTTTAATGAAGACTTCGGATCTGAAATTCGATTTTGAAAATCTCAGGAGTCGGCCGACCGGCACTTGCGAACTGCTTTTGCTTCGGGCACCGCGCGGCAAGAAAGACTGAAGAAAATGGCGTCAGCTGGATTTTTTATACCCCTGGCGCACTGACGTCAGGGAAGAGGCAACAGCAACCGATGCCGGACCAAGACTTTGGAATTTGGGCCAACTGCGGGTAGACTGCCAGCAGGATAACCCAAGAGTAATGACTGCAACAGTGAAACACGATGAACATTTTCCTGGTGACTGCTAATCAGAAAGCCTGATAACTGCTTCATAGGAGCAAGTCTAGAATATGTGCTACTGTTTTGCTCCTTGTGAGAGAAGGAGCAGATAATCATGGATTCCTGACCATCTATGATTAGGTAGGAAGTATGTGGGACATTCCTAATCGACCTGGTTGCTATTCAAGGCATCTACCAAGAAAAGCTACAATAAGCCTACTGACCCTTTGCATCATTTGGGATGAGACTTCTTGTCACCACAGAGCTTGCGGCCTGCTTCACATGTTGGGATCAGTACTACTGTTTGCTTCTGGTGAGAGGGGAAGCAGAGAGACACTGACTCCTAGCAGTGTGAAACTGTGGTGAGACGAGCACTATTAGTTGGCAGGTAGTAACAAATTAGGTGAATCACCACTATTTATCATTCTTGACAAAGTAAATTCTTTCTTTTAAATAAGTACTGCTTGACTAGCTACTGTATAACTTAACTTCACATCCCACTGTATAACATAAGTAGTTCATCCACAAATCAGGGTTTACTAGAGCAGTTTCCCTCAAGTATCTGACAGTGTCCTGTATAGATGCCGGGAACCTTGAGTTGACATTTTTCCTGTAAAAGCACTCTTGACATTTCGCCAATATCTAGCTGTGAACAAGGCAACTAGTTTGCTCAGTGACAAGCACTGTCCCAAGACTTGCAAACCAGATATTTCTAGCTTTAATCTAAATTCTCAAAGCAACCATCTGATCAACAAACAAGGGTCTGTTGCCATGGAAATTAACTTTCCCCACTTTTTCTGTTGCTAGCTTGGTGGATATGTCCATCCTATGTCAATGCAGAAATTTACTACTGTTCAATGACAACCAGCTAATTCTCAAACAAGCTAATAAAGTAAGTGAGAGACGTATTTACACAATATCACTGGAGGCAAAAGCTCTCGTATAACGGCACCCCTAATGTCAGTCAGGTTGTCAGCAGTACATACACACTGCAACAACCATATACAACATGAACTAGACACACAGACCCATGTTTATTTAGGCACTTAAATGTAACCTTCTTAAACCCCAAAGACCTCCCAGATGAAGCCCAGGTAATAAATTCCCTCATCAACCCCAAATTCACTTCTTTAAAACCCCCACATCAACACATACAGCCACATCGCATAGACCTTCTCCATCTACATAAAGTAAGCCACCACACGAGCCAACATTTTGGTCACTGGCGACTCTATTGTGAGACACAATGATGTCCCTCTCACCAGGTGGAATAAACAGAAAGTCAAGGTCAGTTGCTTATCAGGGGCTAGGGTTCACCAAATTACACATGCACTCAGGTCATCAGACCACAAGTACCAGCATGACTAATTCACAATCTACGCTAGTATAAATAACCCGGGACATACCTCCCCCAGCCTATATGAAGACACATCACAGAGCTCTTGGAATGCATGCCCTAGGCTGGTATGAGCCTAGCACTGAGCACCATTCTACCTTTTCCAGGGATGATGCCAGAATACAAACAGAAGACACCTGCTAAGAATTTGCTTAATTTTTGGTGTCATTCTGAGGGATGAAATATTTGTCACCAAGGCTTTGCCAGGGATGGTCTGCCTTTAGGCTTTTGAATATTGGCAAAAACATTGTTCTCCCCCACAGTGCCTTTTTCAGCAACTCCAACCTGACAATCCTGACATAGCAAATCAAAACCAAGAAAAATCGCAAATCAAAACCAAGAAAAATCTAGGGGTGTTACTGCTCATTGCTAAGTCTAGATAATAAAGTCTACTTCCTGCAAGTTCTCTTCTCTCTAGAGAATGCTTATGTCTGTTCAGTCACTGAGATATGGTTAAAGCCATGGAGAGTACCCCTGCAGTGCAAAGCTATAATGCCTTTCACACATTTAGACCTGTTACTACATAGGCATGGACTAAAGGCTGAGGTGTTTCGGTTTACATCAAAAATAAAAATACATCAAAGCTAGTCAAACAGTACAATGTACTTGAGATTCTCCGAGTTCAAATCACCATGGGCAAAATCACATTTCACTTTCTTACAAGCTACAGGTCCCCCTCTATAACCCATAAAACCCACAACACGTACTTAAGCTTACTGGAGACACTTGCCATCAAAATCCAATACCATATTCATGGGTGACTAATTACACCACTATTGAATGGGAAACATAGTATGACACCAAACATGCAGGCAGAGAAATTCCGGGACTTCATAAATGCAAACTCCTTGGATCATATTGTTAATACACTGACTAGGGGCACAAACATACTGAACCTAGTCTTCACTAATACAGGACAGCACTGTATATCCACTAGAGTAATGTTCACTTTCTGTTAAGGTCAGATCACAAAACTTTCTCCTTTGAAATAAAAATAAAACCTGGAACATACAGGAACTATTCTAAGGGTAAACCCCTATTAAGTGATAATCCGGCAAACGTTCAAGCCCCTCAAACCCTGAGAACATTGCAGAGTATGCAGAACAGTTCACAGAAACTCTAAACAACCATGTTAATAGCTGCACAGAGGCAGCTATACCCACCAGGAATTAGTACAGAACTAGTAAACTAGCTGCCCTGGTGGAATCAAATCATCAATAGGCTGTATAGCAGAAGAAAGAAAATCAAGGCACAAATTAGGTGGTGTAGCATCCAGTAGAATAAAAGCACAGTCATCAAATTAAACAAATGCCTCAGAGGACAAATAAAGTCTACCAAAGCCAAAGCTGATATAAATCTCGTCTCTCAGGCCAAGGACAGCCATAGGGCATTCTTTTACTATGTCCGTAACCTCAAAAATCAACACAGTTGTGTGTAGGGCTCACTGCTAATGGAGTCACCAACAACGAGCCAAAAGACATAGCAAACATACTGGCAGACAAATTCAGCTCTAACTTTATCCCACCCCCAAAGCCTCCCTACAGGAAATACCATCAAACATAGCTCCCCAAATTATCATTAGGGAATAAGTCCGTAATGGTCTCTCTAAGGCCAAGAACACTGCATCAATGGACTCGGATGACATCCTAGGCTGCCTTCTAAATAGAACGAAACATGATATTTCAGGCCCTCACAAATGTAGAATGGCAACAGTCATCCCTCTGCACAAAGGTGGAGCCATTACGGACCCTGGAAGCTAAAAATCCACAAGTCTTACTATTCTCATACGTAAAGAAAAAAATTCTCATGGGAATGCTCAACAAGGACACAAACCTCCAAACTCTAGACCCAACCCAGTCTGGTTTCATCAGGAGCAGATCATGTCTGTTTAACCTGGTGGACTTCTCTGAGGATGTCACCAAAGCAACGGATGAGGGCAAAATGGTTCACACTGCCTGCCTTGACCTAGCCAAGGCATTTGACAATATCCCACTTGGGTGTTATTGATAAACAAGAGGTTAGCAAACCCTTATGTCACTCACTGGATAGCCAGTTGGCTCACAGACAGAATCCAGGAAGTTAGAATTGGGGAAGGCACCTCTACAAAGAGGCCAGTTTACCAGCAGATTCCCTCAAGGATAGGCCCTGGGACCACTTCTTTTTAGATCTAAATCTTTGAATTCAAGGCCAATGCCAAGAGCCTCTGGCTGGCCAAATTTGCAGATGACTGCAAACTAGGAGTAGCCATAGAATCCTGCACTGACACCAATATTCTTCAAGAAGAACTGACACAGACAAGTAACTGATATCAGAGCCATGGATTACAACTAAATGCCAAGAAATGCGTAACAGTATCCTTCACAGAGTTGGCCACTACTGTTAACTACCATATTGGCAACACACCCTTAAGAGTCAGAGTCATCAAGGACTTGGGGACATATGTAGATACTATTTAGCCTTTGGCCAGTCTATGGTAGTGAGGAAATCATTCTATGTTGTCCAATTTATAAACAATAGGTATGGCATCTAGGTCTAAGGATGTCGTTGGTCCACTGTATTCGGCAGTCATAGATTCATAGATTGTGTCTAGGCTAATGACCCAAGGGTCCTTTCTAAACCTAGCCAAGTTTTCCCAAATGAATACGTCCTGTATTCAAATAGGACATTGACAGCCAGACATTTATACACTCTTTCCATAATGGATATGGGTGCCAGGCCTGATGTAAATTTCCTATTCCTCATCCCCTGGCCTACGTTGGCCTTAAACTGGATAAAAGACCAACTCTGCTTCATATGCATGGGAAGCCTGTTCCATAGGAGGGTCAGCCTTTGGGACACATATATGTCTCTCCAGCATATTTTGTTTAAGTCGCAGACAAAATCCAGATCCCTAGACCTTGTATTTCTGGTAAAATTTGACTTACAAATATGCAGAAGATTCTAAGTGTAGGGTTTGTGGATGCCTTGTAAGCCAGGCATTGATGACCCTCAGCAATCTATAGGAAACTAAACAGAGGGTAAAGGCTTTATGGCACTCTGCATAAGGCAGGTTTATTATGTCTTGCATTCTTTTTTGTAAGGAACCTCAGAGGTCATTCTAGTTGCTGCTTATGCCTGGTAAGGTACATGCCGAAGGGAGCACTGTACTCCATGACTTGCTTGATAAGGGCAGCGGATAGTGGGATAATGACTTCTTTGGACCTTGATGCCATGCCCTTACTTATAAGTTGTGCAACATAAAAGGATTTCCTCACCACTGTAGCCATGTGGTGGTCGAAGGTAAGTTTACCGTCTATGTGCGTACCCAGATCCCTGACCACTGCATTGACTCTTAGGGGAGTATTATCAAAATGGTAATTAGCCGGGATGGTTGACTTCCCAAAGGGTACAATTATGCATTTATTAGCATTGAGTTTAAGATCATGGCTTTGGCACCATTTGTTAGTCAGCGACTGGCCTTGATGAATGCTAGCATCTGCAGGTCAGTCAATAAACCTCAGCTTGCAAATCATCTGCAAACCTAGCCAGGCATAAACTTTCAGTGTTTGCTTCCACTTCAGAGAAAAAGATTCCAAAAAGGAGCGGGCCCAGTACTGAGCCCTGGGGGACTCCACTATTGAGCGGCCTCTTAGTGAAGGTGGCCTCACCTATGTTGAGCTCCTAGGGCCTATCAGTGAGCCCAGCTGGATATCCAGTGGGTAATAAAATGATTTATACCTAATTTAGTACGCTTGTCTATAATGCCTGAGTGAGGTACTATATCAAAAGCCTTGGCCAGGTCTAGGTAAGGTGTGTGCATAGTCCTAGCCCTCATCCACTGCTTTGGAGAGGCTCTCAAAGAAGACCACTAGATTTAATAGGTGCAATCTTTCTTTAACAAAGTCGAACTGTGATGGGTCCAGGATTTGCAGGTTACCTATGCTCTCGTTTATCATGTCCATAACAATTCTTTCCATGGCTTTCCATATGAGGCTGTTCCAGACTTGTGGGCCTGTAATTACTCAGATCGGGATTGGACATCCTTTGTGCAAGGGAATGACTGCAGCCATCTTGCATTCCTTAGGCACAAAAACTGACTATAGGCTTCAGCTGAAAAATTATTCAAGTGGACCAGAGAGATCATGTTTCATGCTATTTACTAAGCATCCCAGGATGCTATTGGGGACCAATGAATGCAGTGTTTTTGGTGTGCTGATGACCTGCTCCCTAATAGTGGTTGAGAGGGGATTGTGGTATGCGGTACTTCCTCTGGAGTATCAGGGGGAAGAAATATGAGCTGGATCTGTTAGTCAAAAGGGTAGCAACTGCCTCTGGTTCAGTGTGGGTGATGCCATTTACTAAGTTCTGCACACTGCTGCACATTTCACTTGAGCTTACAGACATACCTGTAGAAAGCTTTGTGGTTGTCCTTTGCCTGAGAAGCTATTTTTCTTCATTAAATTTAACCTCCGAAGTATAAATTAACCCTCTTAGCTGCCTATTTAGATTGCTCGGGGCTTTTAGTGTGTTGGGCTTTGTTCTTCCTATGCTTGGCCAAGGTTTTTTTTCTTTTGTTGTATAAGTGATCAGAATTGTGATTCCACCAGGGCGGCTTGTCTTTTGAATTTGTCCTATTCTTAAGAGAGTGGGGACAACTCGCTTTATACAATATGGCTGCACAGAAATTTTGTGAAATAGCTCAGCATATGCTACGGTGCTTACTGGATTTGCAGGTGCTTGGAATTTAGCCAAGGTATTGCTTAGCAGAGACAAGTTGGCCTTGGAAAAGGTTTTAGATCTATCATTGAGTACAATGCCCCATTTGGTAAATACCTAACCTAGTACATTCAACAACTGGAAAGTCTTTAGAGGCCAGACATATCAGAAAAAAGCATGACCCTTAAGGATGCACAAGACAAGCCATTTTTGCAAAGGTCTGACAGGTACTTCAAGACAATTATCATGTCATCAGAATACATGCACCTAGGTGGGATTAATGTGAAAGCAGCTAAGCTATCAGCCATAAAGTGCTCAAGCTGGGTGCAGACAGGACCCTTTGGGCTGTGTAAGGTCTGCCTGCTGAGGAAACACTTTCTACTATTCGTCTCATAAACTATCTTGGACTGAGAGAGAATGAGTGTTGCCTTGATAAAAAGGAAGCCACTACTATGACTCTGGGCCTCGACCCACTACCTTTTAGTAGTACCTTATGGACCAAAGGTATAGAAGCCAGTTCTGCGGCATTTAAAGATATATTCCCAACTATGCCACAGGCAACCACAGCTTGTGGCATTTAAAGAAAAAGCTCTGGCTGTGCCACAGGCAACAAGAGTATGATTAGTGGTTTAGGTGCCTATAAGAGCTGGCCAGGCAATTTTGCAAAGTAGTTTAAGTCTCTGATGGCAACTGGGGTGGACTACTGAACTATGGGCCTGAACACTGAAGCTGTGGTTACTACAGCTCTTCACGGTTGGATGGCTTGTTACAGAGGGAGAAAAAGTCAAATACTTACCACAATGATAGATCCGTGTTCTCACATTTTCATCTGGTTCAAAATTAGGGTCGTCAGATCTGACCGACTCCAACCTCTGGGCCCAGAGGCCTGGATCGGAGAACAGACTTCTCCCTTACCTACAATTCCATTCCATTTTAATTACCTTAGATCAAGTTTGCTGACTCTTCCTAATCACAGAAAAACTATTCTAATAAGAATAAACACTATCATGGAACAAGCTAGCAACTTATTACATGCTAAGCTTGGAAAGGTGACCTTAGACAGGGCCTTAGTCAAAGTCTGTCCAAGCACCAGAAGATTGTAGATGGCAATCTGGAAGGGAGAATGAGGGAAAGATGCTGAACCAGATGAAAATGAAACACAGGCCTATTGTTGTGGGAAGTCTGATTCAAAGTTTGAGACAGATTCCTGTGCCTGAAAAGGACCTGGGTGGTATCAAGGAATGACCAAAGGATGCGTGACCTCCTGACTGCACATTCAACTTGCAATGAGACAAAGGTATGAACTGTTGACCAAGTTGCCATTGCACAAATGTCATGAATTAGGAACTCTTCAAGCATGCTGTAGAGGCAACAACTGCTCTAGTGGAATGAGCTTTTGGTTTTGAGTGTAGAGACAATCCTCAAGTTTTATAAACAAAGGAAGGATTGCCTGCCAGCCACTTTGAAAGTATAACTTTTCACACATGGTTTTGTTTGGGAAAAGAAGACAGTTGATCTGTTTTTCTAATATCTTTGGTACTGTATGAATAAAATCTAAGTTGTCTACAACCATCTAATATATGGAGCACACATTCTCCTTTGCTAGAGTAACTGGGAAAAATACTGGCATATCAATATATTGATTCAGATTTGCTTCAGATGACACTTTTGGAAGAAAGGTAGGGCTCATTCTAAATGACACCATCTTTGCAGAAGATGAGAAAATTAGTTTGCATGAAAGCGTTTGAAATTCCAAAACTTGTGTGGCAGAGGTAATAGCAATCAGGAAGACAGTTTTCCATGACAGAAACTTCAAGTCAGCTGATGCTGCAGGCTCAAAGAGTTTCTGAGTCAAAGACTTGAGTAACAATGTGACTTTCCATGAAGGAACTGGTTCTTAAATGGGAGGTCTCAATAAAATGGCTCCTTTGAGGAAAGCTTCGAATATCCTAAAAGAAGCAATGGAAGACTCATTATGGTCTATGTGAAAATTTTAAATGGCAGCCATTAGAAAAACTGAAACCCTGGAAAAAGTTCAAATAAGAAATTCCAATATTGCCTGGAGAAAGGCAGAAAATGAGTCTAGTCTTTTTGATGACATTCAACTAGAGCATCTTTTCCATTTGCTTTGGTTGATTGCTTTTGTGAAGAAGAAATTATGTGAACTACTGAAGACAGTCTGGCATCTCTTGCTATCATTAAAATTAGAGAAACCATGCAGTTAACTTTAGGGTTTGTATGTCCAGTACAAGCACCCTGGATGGGTAACTCTGGAGATCTGGAATGGGATCCAACACTCGTGGAGGGTGGAGCAAATGAAGCCAAAGGAAGGGGATCCAAACCAGCTGGGGACAAAACACAGCACTGAGGATCACTTTGGTCCTTACCCTCATGACTTTCTGTATAAATATTTGTATTGATGGGAATGCACAGAGAAGACCTGGGGGCAAAGTGTGAACTACTACAGCTTTTGGTGACTGTACCTGTGAAGGGATGATGGCAAAGTAACTGAGGCATTTGTTGTTAAGGTAGGAGGCAAAAAGTTGCAGCAAGGTTGGCATCAGCAGCTGAATACTTCCACTGGTACTGTTTGAAACATCACTAGTGAGGTAATAGGACACACATGCACAACTTGTCTGCTAGCTCAGTAGACATCCCGGGAATGTGTGTTGCTACAAGGAAGCTCTGGGAAGACACCACCCATTAACTAACTTGCACGGCCTCCTGGTACAGTGGATACAAACATGCTTTCCCTTGTTAGTGGAAGTACCATACCACTGACATAATGTCTGCCTGGACTGAACTCTCAATCCTTTGGTAGGGAGCCCTGGAAACCTGTAAAACTAGGATGACTGATCTCATCTCCAAGATATTAATGTGAGGTTTTGCATCTGTAGGTGACAACGTCCCTTGAACCATCTTCCCCTCAAAATGCTCCCTCACCCTAAAAGTGAAGCAGCCATGGTTACTGTGGCATGGAGGGGTTGGTAAACAGAATGGTCTCCACAAGCTTATGTGTTTTTTGCATACTTGAGTGAGACCGATTCTGGTGTGGAGGGAGTGGAGGCTCTGTGACTACTGGATCAACAGTGTCCACTGTAGCACTCATTTCGTATCTTGCCGGCAGTACTAAAGTGATGGTAGAGGCCATTAAGCCGAACAGGTGTAGAATCAATCCTGCTTGTGGACTGGAGTGCTTAAGAACCTGAACAGTCCCATGTTAAAAAAAGAACTCTTGGCATGGGAAGTCTGGCAGTTAGTTGAACTGTATTTATCTGGCATCCTATAAATTCTATTTGTTCAGTAGAGGGTAGTTTGCTCTTTGCATGATTGATAGTTATTCATAACTTTTCTACAAGGTGAAGCAGGAAAGCTTAGGGTGGTAGCAGTTACATGCCAGTTGACCTAGTATGAGACTGAATGACAGTGGTCTCAATTGGTAATGGTTGGCTCCCAGCCAGAAACAGTCGTCACATGGATTGCCTTTGAATCTTTATATAGAAATAACATCTTGGAAGACTAGACAGCACATACAATCGTCCTTCCTCAACAGAGGTAATATGGACTGTACTGTGATCATCTGGAATTTCATCTGTTTGACAAATTGACTGAGATGACTTGGGTCAAATATTGGCCTGAGGTCCCCCTGTCTTTTTTGGAACTAAAATGAACCTGGAATAGACTACAGATTCTAATTGGTCTGGGGACATCTGTTGGATGAAACTTTTTTTGGTAACTTTAAAACTTCTGTTGCTGCAGATTCCCCACTGATTGGGTGGTGTACTGAGAATCTTTAATCTTTTGTTTGGTAGACACAAAAAGGATATGAAATAGCCTCTGGTTATTATTTTTAACACAAAAACATTAAAAATCTACGCAAGTATAGTCACTAGGTGCACAGTCAATACATGAAATCCAAGAAAGGCCAGCACACTATCTTAGTGGAACAATTTTATTATACATTCACATATTGGAACAATTTTATTGTATATTTACATACCAGTTTCGGCTGTATAAGCCTTCATCAGTGTCTACATTGATCTTGTTGTGCTATCTGCTGTGCTTGATAGCAGGCACATGGCAACTTAGATATAGACTGTAGGTAAACATTTGGGTGCCCACTGTCTTTTGGACATCCAATGATAAGTTACCCAAAAGAGACTTGGGCATCGCCTTGATCACATTCCTTTGGAAAAAAGTCAAGTGAGCAAGGTAATTCAGCAACCAGAAAGCAAAGGTCACTGAAGCACAAGTCCATTTCTCTAGTCTGTTCACTGCCCTAGACTTTTCTATTAGAAGAAAGGACAGAAGAATTCTCTTCCAACAGCTCTTTCATCATAGCTGCTGCTAACCACCATGGCATCTACCGGAGGCCCTTTAGACTAGTGCTTTCTATTTTTTTAGGGCTGTTAGGATTCTGTTTTCTAAGGAACGGGCTCTGTAACATCAGGGTTTTTCCACACCCTCTGTGCCATGAGATCTATAAGCACAACAGGAGGGAGAACCATCCAGGAAGAAGATGAGCCAGAACTAAAAGCCTACGGAAAAGGGACTCATCAGGAGAAGGAGTTTCAGTGGACCCCCCCCCAACCTTTTGTTTCGCCAATTCTGGGATGTCCCCAAATGGGAGGTCTTCCAGATGGGATTCTGAGGGATCCTACTCCCTCATCCAAATCATCTCTTCAGTAATGGACTCAGGATAGAAGTCTATGTACTTCCATTTTCACTTCTGTTTTTTTCACACCATGTCTCTGGGATTTCAGGTGAAGGCAGATCAGACTCGCACTAGGAGCTTGGGTGCCAAACTGTGTCGAATCACGTGGGTTCTGGCTGCCAGTCGACCCAAATGAGATGTATGAAGAACAGGTTCCACTGGTTGACTGGATGGATCAGAACTCAGTGCACACACCTGCCTTTTTGGACCAGCCAAACCCCTTTCCACGGCCTCGAAAGCAGACTCTGCCACTGGAGCCAAGGAAGTACTTACTCTGTCAACTGACTCGGGAAGACTTCCCCTTTCCAATGAAGATCAGCTTTGAGGAGGACCTCTGACCTGAGCTGTCAAGTGAAGAGGCATCAAGGGGGAGAAACAGGGGGAGAAGCAGAAGGAATGGAATCTTCTGCATAAGAGTCCTCATAAGTAGGTATAGACAATTCCTGTTCATTACAAGAACCAGAAGAAATACATATGTTCAGAAGATTCATATTCAATATCTTGCCTAGGCCTCTTAGAAGGGGGGGGGGGTTGACTACCCCTGATCAGAGTAATTAAATCTTCAGCCATTTTGATAATTTATTTCTTAGGCATAGGGGCCTGCACATGTGGCCTAGGTGTCAGTTTTTTAGACATTGGTCGAGATTTTGGCCTTAGTTTTGAAGATGGTGTCGATCTAATATACAAATCTGTAGGCCTGAAAACACCCTCAGAAGCCGGTGCCTGCACAGCGGCTCTGGATCCATCCAAGGTAGAGACATCCACGGGTTCCATAATTGAAGCGTCTTGCAGCATACCGGACTCCGAATGGGTCTCAGTAGAGGCCTGCGAATCAGAATTAGCGGGTATCAGGGGCTGCAAAAGCGCCTGAGTACCAGCGAACTAGCGACTGGCTTAGGAGAAGTGTCATCGGCAGTTTTGGACCTCAACGGCCTGTCTTTTTTCTTTGCATTTTTTTAGGAATTCCGGTAGTCGGATTGCTAACTGATGACATTTCTGGATAATTAAAGCGGGAGCCAAAATAATTAGAAGCAAAAATGTACCGACTTTTAATAGTGCGTTGATTAAACAAAGCACAGAACCGACAGCAAGGTACATTGTGGTCAGGGCTTAGGCAAGGAATACAGTACAAATGGAAATCCTTATGAGGTATTTGCTTCCCACAAGTAATGCAATTATTAACTTTTACTGACATTGGTAAGGAGCAAGAAAAAGTTTCCCCAACGGGGTACTTAGCTTTTTAGTTGAAAACTTCGGATCTGAAACTCGAAAACAAAAATTTCAGGAGTCGGCCGACCGACACTTGCGAACTGCTTCTGCTTTGGGCACCGCACGGCAAAAAAGACTAATGTAATGGCATCGGCTGCATGTTTTATACCCCTGACGACCTGACATCACGGAAGAAGGGACAGCAACCGACGCAGAACCCAAGACTTTAATCAGGCCGACTGAGGGCAACCTGCCAACAGATTACCCAAATCTAATGACTGCAACAGTGAAACAAGAAGAACATCAGCTCAGAGAACTTCAGGATCAACTCCACCACAACACAGACACTTCAGTTTCAGGACTTGTCCTGACCCGATAACATCTGAGTTGAGAGAGTAAGGGACATAGTCGAAGCCGGAGTCATCTGAACTGTCGGATCAGACTGAAGTGCACCATTAGGGTTTAGTCCCATGGGATCCAGATATGAAAAGTGGACCAGTACTGGAACAAAATGAGATTGGGTCGATGTGCCTGTTTCCCAGACCTCCCCTGCGGGACTGTATTGGGAGGACTCTCAGTTGGATCTGTGTCCTCAAAAAATTTTTCATTATTCGGTCGGCTTCCATTTCTGGGAGACTACTGGTAGATCTTCCCAACCTCGATGATGAAGCTAGCAATGCGGGTCCAGAAGGTAATTTACATTGTAGAATTGGTGAATGCAATCAAGGGTTCACTGGCTCTGGTGAAAAGGTGGCTCTAGGGGAGGGAGTTCAGACCAGACTGACAGGCCAATCCAACTGCTTTGGAAGTTTTCAGTACCAGACCCAATAAGCTGGATGGAGATGAAGACAGATTTCTTGACTTTTCTAAACTCTTCTGACCTGACTTATCTGCATTCTTTTTTTCTACAGGACTTCACTTGTTTTTCTTTAGCCCTGTCCTTATCTGTTTCCTTCCTCTCTTCACTGCCTGGAGAAGCAGATGGCGGTCTTGCTTAAGAAAACATAATGGAAGACCCTCCCTGTCTGTCAGAGGAACAAATCTTGGATTATTATTTTTTTCCCTCCTACCCTGGATGACTCTTGACCCAAAATGTCACAGTTTGCCGGAAGGTAAGAGGCACCCAGGCATTAAACACACAAAGAATGTGTGGTCTTTAAGGAAGAATCTTGTGTCCAAAGGCTGAATATTGTTAAAACCAGGTGTTTTTTTTTTTCCTGACATCAGAAAAATATATCCACACATTATTTGAAAATTTTTCTCTAGACATGCATAAGTGTATGTATGTACATAGCTATATACAATAAAGTACAGTTTTGTACCTACCATAAATGTAGATGTTCGAGTGCTAATACAGCTGCAGTCATAACAGATGGGTTTTCCTGCCGTCAGGCGGGTCCTCGGTCGGCCGAATTCCAAAGTCTAGGTCCGGCGTCGGATGTCGTCGCTCCTTCCCTGACGTCAGTGCGACAGGGGTATAAAAGAACCAGCCGACACCATTTTCTTCAGTTTTTCTTGCCCCAGATGTCAGGTGCCCCCAGAAGGAAGGCAAAACATAAATTTATGTAATAATGCAATGCAATAAAATCAAAAAACAGTAGTTGCAAGCAAATACACCATAAAAGAATACCCCAATCATGCTGTATGAGGAGGTGTTGGCCATTAGGCCTGTCCCAAGAGGGGAAGGAGGGAGGGAAACCTGGACTGCAGCTGTATTAGCACTCGAACATCTACATTTATGGTAGGTACAAAACTGTACTATGTTCATCGTGCATACAGCTGCAGTCATAACAGATGGGTAGAATCCCAAAACTAAAAAAGGGGTGGTAGGCACTAAGTGGAACTAGGAGGAGCCAGGATGCCCTGCAAGACTGCGGTGGCAAAGCCCGCTCTAGATTTGGAGTATAATGGTAGGTGATAGTGCTTGGAGAAAGGATGTACAGAACTCCAAGTGGCTGCTTCCAAAATATTTTTGGTAGGAACCCCCCTGAGGAAAGCTGCAGAGATAGCTGTGGCCCTTGTTGAGTGAGATGTGATGCCTGTAGGTACAGTTTTACCATGAAAAGAGTAACAAAAGCGAATGCAGTGGGCTATCCATTTTGAGATTGTCTGTTTGGAAATAGGCTTCCCTTGAGCACCTGTAGCATAGGACACAAAGAGTTGCTCTGATTTTCTGAAAGGCTTTGTTCTGTCCAAATAATAACGGAGCTGTCTGTGAATGTCCAAGGAATGTAGTAGTCTCTCCCCTTTGTTTTGTGGATTAGGGTAAAAGGTAGGTAAGTGGGTAGCCTGATAAAAGGCAACCCTGGATACTACCTTTGGCATAAAAGAAGGGTTGGTTCGTAAGGAAACTCTGTCCTGATGGAAAATTATGAAAGGCTGCACACCCATGAGGGCTTGTAGTTCCGAAACCCTGCGTGCTGAGGTGATAGCCAGAAGGAAGGCTGTTTTCCATGACAAATATTGCAGTTCTGTTGAAGCAGCTGGCTCAAAAGGAGGCAGGGTCAGTTTTTCTAGAATGAAATTGAGGTCCCAAGCAGGTACTGGTTGCTTCCTTGGGGGTTTTATATTCTTAGCCCCTCTGAGGAACTGTCTTAAGAGAGGGTGAGAGAATAAAGGAGGATCAGTGTTGTATTCTGCAGAAATGGCTAAGGCATGGATTTTGATGGAGGAGAATGAAAGTCCACTGTTTAGCATCTCAGCTAGGTACTGTAATATTTGAAGTAAATTCAGTATTTCAGGATTCTGACCCTTTTTCTGATTCCAGGCACAAAACCGTTTCCATTTTGCAGAGTAGGCTTTTCTAGTAGAAGGCCTTCTGGCCTCCAGAATGACATTCTGCACCTCCTTGGAGAGTAGGGTCTGTTTTGGATTTAAGGAATCCTCCATGCGGCTAGATTGAGTGTTTTCAGAGTTTTGAAGTTGTGCTGAGTCAGTAGAAGAGGCATTAGAGGCAGGATCCATGGTGGGGAATGCGTCAGGCTCCTCAGGAGTGGGTACCAGTGTTGTCTTGGCCAGTCTGGAGCAATGAGAATCATCTTTGGTCTGTCTGCTCTGGCTTTTAATAGAACTTTGGGCAGCAGAGGAAGAGGTGGAAAGGCATAAACTGTCATTGTTGTCCAACTGAAAGAGTGCATCCAGTTTCCAGGCCTGTGGATGAAAGGCCCTTGAGCAGAGTTTTGTCAATTGGTAATTTCTGTGGGAAGCAAAGAGATCTATGTCTGGCCTTCCCCATGCTTGAATTATCTTTGTAAAAACTTGAGGATGCAACTTCCATTCGTATGGATCTGTCATATTTCTGCTTAGGTTGTCTGCCAGCGTGTTTTCCTTGCCTGGCAGGAACTGTGCTTGAAGTTGGATTTGTAATTCCAGAGCCATGTTCCAAAGAGACATGGCTAGCCTGCATAGGGGGTACGAATGGGTTCCTCCCTGTTTGTTTACGTACCACATCACTGTGGTGTTGTCCGTCCTTATCAATAGCTGGCCTGGATGCAGTAGGTCTTTGAAAGCCATAATAGCATTTATTACTGCTAGCATTTCCTTTTGATTGATGTGTAGGTGTTTTTCTTTTTGGGACCATTTACCCTGAATGCACCGATCTGTCATGTGCGCCCTCCAGTCATAGTCAGAGGCGTCTGTTGTGATGACTTGATTTGCTTGAGGCTTGCAGAATGGGAGACCTATGTTTCTTTGGCATGCTTGAGCCCACCACAGAAATTCCTTTTGAAGACATGGAATAAGTGGTACAACTGATTCCAAATTGTGGCTGTGTTGACACCATAAGTTTTTTAGGTACCATTGAAGTTTCCTCATTTGCAGCTTTGCACATGGGATTAGTAGGATGCAAGATGCCATGAATCCCAGAGCCTGCAGGATTTTCCTTGCAGTCAGCCTGGTGAAGGTTGCCAGTTTTCTGAAGTAATGAGTTAGTTGCCCTTGTTTCTCTGGCGTGAGGTAGGCCATCCGGGTGTTTGTATTCAAGCTGGCACCCAGGAAAATTATTGTTTGAGAGGGTATTAGTCTTGATTTCTTTTTGTTGACTGTGTATCCCAGAGAATTCAACAACATTATTACAAATGCCAGGTGTTTCACAAGTATGTGCTTGCTGTCCGCTTGGATCAGGCAGTCGTCCAAATATGGGTATATTTGTATCCCTTGAAGTCTGCAGAAGGCAATTACTGATGCCAAGCATTTCGTGAACACTCTGGGCACAGTAGATAAGCCAAAGGGCAATGCAGAGAATTGATAATGGGTTGAACCTGTAAGAAATCTAAGGTATCTTCTGCAATCTTGTCTGATTGGGACATGCAGGTATGCCTCCTTGAGGTCCAATGTTACCAGCCAAGACTCCTTGCCCAGCATGGGAAGAAGCTGCTGTAATGTGAGCATCTTGAACTTTGGTACAAGTAAATATGTGTTTAGGATGGATAGGTCCAAAATAGGTCTCCAATCTTTGCCCTTCCTTGGTACCAGGAATAGTCTGGAATAAAAACCTTGACCCTGTTCTTGTGCAGGTACCTCTTGAATAGCTTTCATGTCCATGAGATCTGAAATTTGTTTTTGTGCCTCTGCCCTTTGATTGTGTGGCAGGTTTGGCATGCCTCTCATTTTTGGAAGGGTGTGAAAGTGGAATCTCTAGCCTCTGTCTAGAATGTCCAAGATCCATTTGTCTTTTGTGACAATATGCCAATTTTTTGAAAATAACGCCAGTTTTCTGGCCTAAAGGTGCTGCCAATTGAGACTTGCTTGGCATGCAAAGGGGAAAGTCATTGGTTCTGCTTTCTGAATGGCTGTGAACTATCCTCACCACCTCTTGGTGTAGGTGCTTGCCATTGTCTGCCTCTAAATGATCCTTGAGATTGCCCTCTACCCCTCGGGCGCCTGTATCTACCTCTTTGAGGTCTGTCCGTGGCTGGAAAGTACCAATTTTTGGAAGGCCAATTTCTACTGAAACGTGGAGGTTGTACCTGTAGGAAATCTTTCACTGTTTGCATTGATTTTGCCTTTTCCTCCATTTTCTTTAATACCTCCTCAGCCTTAACACCAAACAATACATCTTTCTGAAGAGGTGCATCTAGTAGTTTAGCTTTGACATGATCTGGTAAGGTTTGTTCTTTGAGCCAAGCATGTCTACGTATGACTGATCCTGTAACAGCAGCTCTACATGAGGCCTCTAAAGCATCAAAACCACATTGCAAGGTATGTTTACCCACTTGCTCTGCACTATGCAACAAATCCTGCAACTCCTTCAAGTCTGGTTGTTCAGGTTGTGACATTTTGCTTTTCAACTGAGATAACAAAAACTGTTAATACTTTAACATATGGAACTGACAGTTTAATGCTCTCATGGTTAAGGTGGCAGAGGTGTATACCTTTTTCCCCCACCTTTCTAAAGCTCTGGAATCTCTCTCTGAAGGTAATGGATTTTTGGCAGTGGAGGCCTTAATTCCCTTGGGACCCTGTGAAATGGTCTCTGGGTCAACCGCATGGCTTTTGTATAGGAATTGGTGTGAATCAGGAACCTGGTAATACCTGTCAGGCTTGACTGGAGCTGGAGGTAAAGAATCTGGGTTAAGGCTGGCCTCTGAATACACATTATCTAGTATGTCTAAAACAGGAGGGATAGCCAGAGGCCTGTGCTGAGGGAGCAATAGGAAATTCCTGAGCCTTTTCTTGGAGTCTGAGTAATCTTGGCCTTCCCAGTGGAAGTGTTCCCTCAAGGTATGCAAAGTTTCCCCAAAAGAGTAGTCCTCAGGGGGGGAGACAGAGGGAATGGACTCCTCTGCATCAGAATCTTCAAAAGGGGAGTATGAATGTTCCTGGTCATCAGAATGTTCTGAAGTAATGGAGGCCTGGTCCGAGAAAGGGTATTCTTCCTCCACTCTGGGCATTTTGTCCGAGGGGGGTTGGGAACCCCTGATAAGAGTAATCAAATCCTCAGCCATTTTGAGCATCTGCTTTTTAGGCATGGGGCCTTGAGAGGGGCCCTGAGGAGCTTGTCTTTTAGAATGCATGGCTGCTTTAAATTTAGTGAAAGCCTTAATGGAAAAGGAAGAAGAAGGCCTGAAGACACCTTGAGAGGTGCAGGCCTGTCTAAACTCTGAGTTTCCCCGCCAGGAGTGGCTTCGGTATCTGTAGTCGTGGTGTGGGCCAAAGAGCCTGCGAACTCGGGCACAGAAGACACCGCTAATGAAGTGTCATCGGTAGTCAGGGGCTGCGTAGGCGCCTCGCTGAGAACCGGAGCACCAGTAGTCGGCTTTAGCGTGGGGTCGGTAGAAGTCGCGGACCTCGTATGTCGGTCCTTATCTTTGCGTCTTTTACTCAAAACTGGAGTCGGATTATCCGACGACATAATGTAATTAAACTTTTTGCCAAAATAGTGTTGGGCGAACTCCGCCCGACGCTTAATAGTGCGTCTGTTGAATGTAGCACAAAAACGACAGGCCGAGACGTCGTGGTCTGGGCCTAAGCAAGGAATGCAGAGGGAATGGAAATCCTTATGCGGTATTTGCTTCCCACATGAAATGCAATTATTAACTTTGTCTGACATCTGTCTGAGGCAAGAAAAGTTTCCCCAACGGGGTACTTAGCTTTCAAGAAGACTTCGGTTAAAAAATATTCGTAATCTCAGGAGCTGGCCGACCGGCACTTGCGAACTGCTTCTGCTTCGGGCACCGCACGGCAAGAAAGAATGAAGAAAATGGCGTCGGCTGGTTCTTTTATACCCCTGTCGCACTGACATCAGGGAAGGAGCGACGACATCCGACGCCGGACCTAGACTTTGGAATTCGGCCGACCGAGGACCCGCCTGACGGCAGGAAAACCCATCTGTTATGACTGCAGCTGTATGCACGATGAACATCTATCTGAAAAACAAAACACTTCTAAAGAAAACTACCCTATCATAAAACTTGCACACAAATACTAGTACTATTCTGCATTATGAAGAAAACTAAAAAAAAAGTAGTACTATCACACAAATTCTTAAGCCTAAGCTATGAAAAAACTACCCAACAACCTAAACTAATAGAAAAAATAGACTATAAAACACACAACTTCTTTAAAGGGAAGATTGGAGAAGAAATTTAAGTTTGAAAAATCTTCACTTATTGTGACCAAAAGTGAGCTCTTGGAAACACGTTTGGATGGGAAAGGCAGCAAACGAGACCAGATGTAATTTAGACAAGGGGAGGGAATTGTGGGTAAGGGAGGAGTCAAGAGTCTCTGATCTAAAGCTCTGATAGAAGGCGTTGCGATCAGATCCAACAAACCAAACACTGAACTGAATAAAAACAGACATCAGATTTACAGATTTACACAAAGACTGCAAACTTAGTTAAGCAAATAAGAACAATACTGTTCTGCAATTTTTTTAAAGATATTATATAAAATATATACACAATTAAGATGCTTCAACCAAAGAACAAAGCAGACCCAAACATACATAAAATAGATTTAGATAGAACCCACATTGTTATTCTCACAGCACATTTAACGGACTTAACAGTGCTACTTACTTTCGGTCTCATTTCTTTTAATCATACCAGGGCATTCTGCCAGTATTGTCTCTTTAAAAGATGTTACAAGGGCATTGACACAGCATTCCATTAACTGAAAAGTCAAAAAACAAAAAATTAAAAGGCTTGGCTCCAAAAGCAAAAAGAAGTATTAAACGCATGCTTGCATTTTTAACCAAGGTTTAATTCTGCTCCATGGATATTATGGAAGGTGAAGGTCATAAGCAAAATGGCTTCATTATAAACGGCATGTGTGTCTCTGTATACAGTGAGAGAGATGTGCATTGCATATACATACATTTGATATACATGCGTACATACATACCCAAACACACAAAGAGAATTGGTCTACAGAACATTTTCAGGCAAAACTCTGGCCAAATTAAGTACATACATTTACATAAATTTAACTACGCCAAGTATAAAAGCTTGGTACTTCAGTCTAAATACTTTATGTATGCATAAACAAAATGAAAATTTAATTTCTGGGTTAACAGGTTACTAGGACACAGAAAAACAAGATATGCCAAAGTGAACACTAAATGCAATAAAGTACAGCTGTGCAAGGTAGATTAACAGTATTCCAATACTACTGGGTTATCCTGCAGAGAACATGATGCCCAGCTGGGGTTAAAGCTAAAAAACTTCCTTACAGTCACATGTCTGACATACGACCTAAGCCCATGGGCGTAAAAATATATAGTCCAAGAATCTCATGCTTATATGTCAGCTTATCTCCAAGCCTGGAGACCCCACTGTACTAGCCTAAGGATTAATGTCAGCGAAGACGAAGGAAGCATGGAAATGGTTAATCCCCTGTCAACCAAAATCAGAGGATAAACATGAAAAAAAAGGGGGCAATGAGAATGGGAAGTAATACTGCAACAGTGAGCAGAAGGACGTCTACTTTTATTGTAAGTTCTTAAATAAGTGTAACCTGTTCTTTCTTAGGTCACTGTTGCAGTATTGAAATACTACTGGATGAATCCCATAGCTTACAAATTAGAAAGGGTGGACAGATGAGAAATAGGGGAGTTGTCAATCAATGCAGACATAGCACAGATCTGGTAAATGAAGCTATAGATCTAAAGAACGCATCTACCCTGTAGTGCTCTCAAAGTGTGCATAGATGACCAAAAAGCTGTCACTAACAGCCCTGAAATAAATCCCCACGTAAAAGGCTCAAGAGGAAGAAGCTGTTCTTGCCATGCTGGAAGTAACAAAATGATATGGACTTGGAAATCCAAATGGCAATGGTTTGCATGGAGACAAGATTACCCTACAAGGTTTCCTGGAAGGAAGAAAAGAGCTGCTTGCCTTCTTATAATGTTTTTTGTCTTTTCCAAACAGTATCAAAGTTGCCTGTGGACATCCAAATAATGTAGACGTTTTTCTCCCTGGTTTTGTGGGTTAGGAAAAAGGTATCTAGCTTACCAGCCTGAATGGCAGACAATGCATTGACCACTTTAGGCAAGAAGGACTGATCTTAAGAGATATCCATCCTTATGAGAAAAAAAACGGAAGGGAGGAGAGTCCATTAGGACTTGTTGCTCAGAAACTCCTCAGGTAGAAGTCACTTGCAGAATCTTTTTCAAAGTATAAAACTTTAAAGATGCAGAAGCCATTGGTTCAAAAGGTGGCTGGTAAGCTTTTCCAACATAAAGTTAAGGTAAGTAGGGGAAACAAACCTCCAGAGTGGGTTCAAATGAAAGATGTTATTGAAAAATTGCTTCATGTCAATTCTAGAAAGCAGGAGTGAATCAAGAGGCATGCATGCAGGAATATGCCAGACAACCTCTTAACAGCTCACACAAGTGTAAAAAGAAACTACAAACAATAAAACTGTTTAAAACGAACAAACAAGCAAGCAAAACGGATGCATTCTCCTCGTAGAAAAGTTTTATTATGTAAGCGCTTTCGTTTGAATCAATTTCCAAACTTCTTCAGACATCTTTTGTAATTGGTACAGCAGTTTATATTAACATTCAAATAATCAACGTCAATGAATCAATCAACAAATTAATTGAGAATGCAATCCATAAAATATTAAAGGCATACGTCCCAAATTAAATTTGTGTTACTAGCCTATATATTAATAGATGGCATTTAAAACAAGATAAAGTCATTTCGTATACTATATATTAATTACTTTACAATACATTAAAGACAAACACATATTAATCCAAAAGGACATTAAAAAACAGCTCACAATCCTTCAAAATAATTTTTTATGCTTTTATAGATAAAAAATATTATTCATCTGTCTAATTGCTTAAGTTTCAAAGTGCACATAATAGATGCATAGCCTGGGAAAATGTGCGCAAAAGTTCGAACCTGCCATAGGAGCTCATTTTCCTCTAACTTAAGTGCCCATGGCCCCCCTCTCTTACATTATATTGCTCCTGGTGTAAAATAGTAAATCAAAATGTATGAGCAGTGAATTCCAATATGTGCCTAGCCAATGCATTAGTTGTATTTCCTTTATTAATATGGTAGATGTGTTTGTATATTCTTTGTCTCATTGTCCTCTCAGTCTTCCCTTTATAAAAAGACTGACATTGTTGGCATAGTGCCGCATAAACGATCCCCTTAGACTCACAGTTATATTTCCTACTTATTCGATATACTCTATCCCTAATATTAATTTTCTTGCCAATCAATATATGTTGGCATTGATGACATCCCTCCATTTCTTACAGCTACACTATTTTGCAATTCTAATAGGTCTTTTAAATTCTGCCCACGTCTATATGTTATCCGTAAAGATGTTGCAAACTTTTTGTTTATATGCATATCTTCTGTAATTAAATTCCAATTCTTGTGCAATATGCTTGAAACAATTCTTGCATCATTGGAATATGTTGTTATAAACATAGAGCCTACATAGCGCTTACATAATGAAACTTTTCTACGAGGAGAATACAGCCGTTTTGCTTGTTTGTTCGTTTTAAACACTTCACACAAGTGTGAAAGTCTACTGTGGATCCCAGTTGAGGGTGAAACAAAACTTACTGGTTTACCACAATAATACATCTGAGTGGTCTCATTTTCATCTGGTTCAGCCTTTGGGTTGTCGGATCCAACCTTGGTGCCTTTTTATGAAGCTGTGGCTTTGAAACTCTGACTCCACTCCCTACCCATAATTCCCTCCATTCCACCAAAGTATATCAGATTAGGTTTGCTGACACATATCCAGTTACTATCTAGACTGAAAACTAAAACATGTACATGCTTAAAGGACATATGAATGAACAGGAAGGTACAGCATGCAGAATTTCAGAGACAGGGTCCCAGATGAAGTGTACCTGGTCACCAAAAGTTGGGTGTGACAATACTGGAAGGGAAAATGAGGGAGAAAATGTTGAATTGGATGAAAAGAGATAAAACTGACCTATCATTATGGTAAGTACATAACTTTTGCATCTGGTGTCTATTTTAGCCTGATACAACCTTAGGGACAGGTTCCCAATATGAGGAACACCCACATGGCACTAAGGAAAAGACATTCCTCAGAATGGTGGAACCAAAAAAGAATGTGATCTGGACTGTACATTCAATTTATAATGGGGTACAAAGGTATGGACACTGGACCGTGTTGTTGCTGTACAAATGTTATCAATGGGAACTCTCTTCATAAAGCCCGTAGAAGCAGCCACTGCTCTTGTAGAATAAGCCCTTGGTTTTGCCAGTACAGGCAAGCCCAGTTTATTATAAAACAAAGGAAAGTGTGACTTTTGATATACTTTTACCCAGCTTTGACTTAGAAAAGGTTATGAATAGCTGGTCTGATTTTCTGATATCCTTGGTCTTATGCAAACAGAATCTGAACAGTCAATGAACAATCCAGCATGTGTACCACATACTCCCCTTTGTGATTCTTGGAAAGTCTGTCAAATCAATTAACTGATTTAGATTAGCTCTGAATGTCACCTTTCGTAGGAAGGATGAATTTGTTATCAAGTTTCTTCTGTCTTTATGAGAAGCTAAATGTGGTGGTTTGCAAGATAGTGCCTGCAGGTCTGAAAATCATCTAGCAGAGGTAACAGCAACAAGAAAATAGTTTTCCAGGAAGGAAACTTCATGTCTACTGAAGCTGCTGTCTCAAAGGGCATTTGGGTCAAAGCTTGAAGCATAACAGTGAAATTCCATGGTGGAACGGTCTTCTCTGATTGGAGGTCTGAGTTAAAAAAAAAAAAAAAAGAGAGCTTAAGGAAGACTTTACAAGTTTGTGTGCGTCTATGAAGTACCATTGTGCCCAATGTGAAAATTTGAGATGGCAGCCATTTATAAAAAAGCTCATAAAAAATCCAAAATCGCCAGAAGGGGTACTGAGAAAGGGTCTAATCCCTTTGATGAGGCCCTAATAAACTTTTTTTCACTTGCTTTGGTTTATCGTTTTGGTGGACCGTCTCTGAGAGGTAGACATAATGTGGACAACCAAAGAAGATAGCCTGGCATCTCTGGCTATTGCTAGAATTGGACGAACCATATGGTTAACTTCAGGGGTTTTAGATACAGTACAGGCAATCTGGCAGGTGATTCAGAAGATCTGGATTCAGGTTCATCTCCCATGGAAGACGTAGCAAATAAGGATCACTCTTGGCTTGCACCTTCTGGTCTTCTGAATTAATTTTTTTAATAGGGGCATAGGAGGAAAGTCGTAGAGAAGACCGGGGGGCCAAATGTGAACTACAGCATCCCTTGGTGACTTTCCCTGTGGAAGGATGAATGCAAAGTAACCACTGCACTTGTTAATGTATGAGGTGAATAGATTGCAGCAAGGTTGGCCCCAGCTCATCCGTGCTGCCACTGTCAAATTGAGGGACCACTCATGAGGCATAAAGTACAGTTGTGTACACTTACCATAAATGTAGATATTAGAGTGTATTCACTGTTGCAGTCATCACACTTGGGTTATCCTGCCAGGGGTAGCCTTCAGTCGGCCCTAATACCAGAGGCTTAGTATTTCTGCGTCGGTTGCTGTCGTTCCAGGACTGACATCAGGTCGTCACTGGTATAAAATCAGGCAGCTGATGCCATTACATCAGTTTTTCTTGTCAAAATGCCAGGAGCCCCCATATAGGGAGCTAGGTTATGGTGGAAGAACACCACCAGTAGAAAGTAAATACCAAAAATCCCTGTAAGAAGTAAGAGAGAGAGAGAGAGAGAAAGGGGATGGAGGGTGGGAAACTAGGACTGCAACAGTGAATACACTTGAACGTCTACATTTATGGTAAGTGTACACAACTGTACTATCTTCTTCGTGTTTCACTGTTGCAGTCATCACTTTTGGGTTGATTCCCAAAGCTGAAGAAAAGGGTGGAGGCAATCAAGAAGACTGGGGGCTGGCTAGGATGCTCTGCAAGACTACGGTTGTAAAGCCTGCCCTGGATTTGGAAAGGACAGGCAGGGGTAATGCTTGGTGAAGATATGAACAGAACTTCATGTTGCAGCCTCCAGAATGTCCCTGGTAGGGATGCCTCTGAGAAAAGCTGCAGAGGTGGAGGTTGCCCTGGTGGATGCGTCCTGACTCCCTTAGAGTGCGGTTTCCTGTGGTATTTGTAGCAGAAATGGATACAGTGTGCTATCCATTTGGAGATTGTTTGTTGGATATGGCCTTGCCCTCTGCCCCTGCTGCAAAACTGACTAGCAATTGGTCAGTCTTCCTAAAAGCTTTAGTCCTATCGAGGTAGAATCTGACCGGTCTATGCACATCTAGAGAATGCAGAATCCTTTCTCCCTTGTTTTGTGGGTTAGGAAAAAAGGTGGGCAAATGAATTGATTGGTTGAGAGCCATACTGGATACCACTTTAGGCATAAAAGTTGGGTTAGTTCTGAGGGAGACCCTGTCAGCATGAAAAATGATGAAGGGCTCTACAGCCATGAGTGCTTGTAGCTCTGACACTCTTCTAGCCGAAGAGATGGCCAGAAGCAAAGCTGTTTTCCAACAGAGGAATTCTAACTCTGTTGAAGCTGCAGGCTCAAAGGGGGGTAGTATGAGCTTTTCCAACAGAAAGTCAACGTCCCAAGGTGGGGTAGTAGCTCTCCTGGGTGGCCTTAAATTGTTAGTCCCTCTTAGGAACTGTTTGATGAGAGGGTGAGAAAACAGAGGTGGCTCTGTGCTGTAATAAGCAGAGACAGCAGAGGCATGAATTTTAATAGAAGAAGAGGACAGGCCCCTGTGTTGTAAGTCTGTCAGGTAATCCAGGATGAGAGGTAGGGAGTGCTGTGCTGTTTCAGCTCCTTTAGCCTGGATCCAGGTGCAATACCTTTTCCATTTGTCAGCAAAGGATTTTCTAGTGCTGGGGCGCCTGGCCTCACATATAACATCCAGGACATGCTTGCGTAGGCTGGCAAATGGAGGAGAGGTCAGGGAATAAGCCAGGCTGCCAGGTTCAGGGTCTGCAGTTGTGGATGCATGAATTCTCCATTCTGCTGGATCAGGAAAGTTGGGATCTGAGGTAGGTGCCATGGTGGCAGGGGAGCTTACCAGTTCTGGCGTGGCCAGTCTGGGGCAATCAAGATTGCTTTTGTTTTTTCCTCCCTTATTTTGAGTAGTACCCTTGAAAGTAGAGGGAGAGGGGGAAATGCATAGATCGAGAGGTTTACCCCATTGGAAGAATAGGGCATCCACTTTCCAGGCCTTGCTGTGAGGTTCCCTGGTGCAGAATTTGCTGAGCTGGTGATTGTTGTGGGAGGCAAAGAAGTCCACCTTCAGGGTGCTCCATTTCTGGGTTACAAGATTGAAGGTGCTGTGATCTAAGCTGCCACTCATGTGGGTCTAGGAGGTTTTTGCTTAAGTTGTCTGCCAGGGAGTTTTGGGAGCCTGGCAGGAATTGTGCTTGCAGGTTAATTTTCATGGCTGAAGCAGTGTGCCAAAGGTTCATGACTAGCCTGCAGAGGGGATAAGAGTGAATCCCTCCCTGCTTGTTGATGTACCACATCACTGTGGTGTCTGTTGTGATCAGTAGAGGCCTGGAGAGAGTAGGGGTCTGAAAGCTGTCAGAGCATGCTGAACAGCTAGCATCTCTTTTTGGTTGATGTGCAAATGTATTTGATTTGGGCACCAATGGCCCTGATTCCACCTGTTGTCCAGGTGTGCACCCCAGGCATAATCTGATGCATCTGTGGTTAGGGTCTGGGTGGCATGGGGTTGAGAGAAGGGAAGCCCCTTGTTGTGGTTGCATGTTGCTGCCCACCAAAAAAAATCTTTCCATAGCTTTTTAGGTACCATTGAAGTTTCCTCATATGCAGTCTGGCATATGGAATGAGTAGAATGCAGGAGGCCATGAACCACAGAGCTTGCAGGATTTTCCTTGCGGATAAATGGGTTCTGGTGGCTAGTTCAGAGAAGTAACCTGTCAGATAGGCTTATTTTTCTGGAGTTTGGAATGCCATCTGGGGATGCTGTGTCCAGGCTTGCTCCCAGGAATACAATTTTTTGAGTGAGTACTAGTTTGGATTTCTTTTCTTTTATAGTATACCCCAGGGAGGTCAGTAGGTTCTTTACAAAGGTCAGGTAGCTTTTCCTGACTGTCTGCCTGAATCAGGCAGTCTAAGTAGGGGTAAATTTGAATACTCCTTTGTCTGCAAAAAGCAATGGCTGGAGCCAGGCATTTTGTGAAAATTCTGGGAACAGTGGATATGCCAAAGGGAAGCGCAGAGAACTGAAAGTGCACAGATCCTGCCCTGCAACGTAGATATTTCCTGCAAGAATCCCTGATTTAGATATGTAGATAAGGCCTCTTTTAAATCTAGGGAGGCTAACCATGCATCATTGGATAGCACAGAAAGAAGCTGCTGGAAGGTGAGAATCTTGAATTTTGGTATCACCAAGAAGGTGTTTAGAATTGATAGATCGAGGATTGGGTGCCAGGTGCCCTCTTTTCTGAGTACCAGGAAAAGCCTGGAATAGAAACCTTGGCCTATCTGGTCTGCAGGAACAAGCTGTATTGCCCTCATGGAGAGCAGGGAATGGACTTGGTTTTGGGCGTCTGCTCACTGGTGTGGAGTAAGATCTCGGAACCCTTTTAGGATTGTCAGAGTGTGGAAATAAAATTTGTATCCTTTGGTCACTATGTTGAGGACTCATCAGTCGTTGGTTATAGAGGCCCAGTTTTTTGCATGGGAGGAGAGTTTCCCTCCTATGTGCACAAGCAGGTGGGCAGAAGTAAGGGGTGGAGGTGTAAAGTCATTGCGAGTTCTTTCCATGAGGGAGTGGCTTAGCACTCCCTTTTTTTGAAGTGGAGGAACTCCACTGCTTAGATCTCTGCATTCCCTGGGACTGTTGTCTGGGGGGGGGGGGTCTGCTACCCCTAGGTCTAGTCTGAGGTGGCCTTGAGGGGGCCGGAAAGGACCAGTGCTCGGAGGGGCAATGCCTACTGAACCTCGGAGGCTGGACCTGTAAGAAGTCTGTCTGCACAGATTTAGCTTTTTCTTCCATCTTTTCTAAGACCTCTTCTACCTTGGTGCCAAACAAATTATCTTTGTTCAAAGGTGCATCCAATAATTTTGACTTGAAATGGTCTGGCAAGGTATTTTCCTTAAACCAAGCATGCCTTCTAAGTACAGAACCTGTGACTGCTGCCCTGCAGGATGCTTCTAGGGCGTCAAAGCCACATTGCGAGGTGTGTTTAGTAACTTGGCTTGCAGAATGCATAAGCTCTGTAAGTCTTTATTGTCTGCACAAGCCGTGAAAGTAGATATTTTTTGTTTAAGGAATTCCATTATATGTTGCTGGTATTTCAGGCAGATAACTCAAGTGTGGAAAGTACAGCTGTGTACACTTACCATAAATGTAGATGTTCAAGTCTATTCACTGTTGCAGTCGTCACACTTGGGTTATCTGCCTGTAGGTAGCCCTCAGTCAGCCCGAATACCAGAGACTTAGTATTTCTGCATTGGATGCTGTCGCTCCAGGACTGACATCAGGGCGACAGGAGTGTAAAAACAGGCAGCCAACGCCATTACATCAGTTTTTCTTGCCCCAAATGTCAGCAGCCCCCCAATAGGAAGCTAAGTTATGGTGGGGAAATCACCACCAGTAAAAAGTAAATACCAATACCCCCGAAAAGGGGGGGGGTAGTAAAAGGCATAGAGGGTTTAGAAAGAGAGAAAACCAGGGGGCTGAAGGGAAGGAAACCAGGACTGCAACAATGAATACACTCAAACATCTACATTTATGGTAAGTGTACACAACTGTACTATGTTCTTTGTGTTTCACTGTTGCAGTCCTCGCACTTGGATTGATTCCCAAAGCTGAAGAAGGGTGGAGGCAGTCAAGAAGAGTTTGGGCTGGCTAGAATGCCCTGCAGGACTGCTGTTGCAAAACTTGCCCTGAATTTGGAAAAGATAGGCAGGCAGTAATGCTTGGTGAAGGTGTGTACAGAACTCCAGGTATCAGCTTCCAGGATGTCCCTGGTAGGGACTCCCCTGAGAAATGCTGTAGAGGTAGAAGTTGCCCTAGTGGAATGTGTTCTGACCCCCTGTGGGGTTGGTTTCTCATGGTGCTTGTAGCAGAAATGGATGCAATGTGCTATCCATTTGGAAACGGTTTGATTTGAAACATCCTTGCCCTCTGCCCCTGTTGCAAAGCTGACTAGTAACTGGTCAGATTTTCTGAAGGGCTTAGACCAATCAAGGTAGAATCTGAGCTGTCTGTGCACATCCAAGAAGTGCAGGATCCTTTCCCCTTTATTTTGAGGATAGGGAAGAAGGTAGGGAAATTGAGGGATTGGTTGAGAGCCACACTGGACACTACTACAAAGGAAGGGTTAGTCCTGAGGGAAACCCTGTCAGCATGGAAAATAATCAAGGGTTCCACAGCCATAAGTGCTTGTAGCTCAGACACTCTTCTAGCTGAAGTGATGGCCAGAAGCAAAGCTGTTTTCCAAGAGAGGAATTTTAACTCTGCTGATGCTGCAGGCTCAAAGGGGGGGGGGGGTAGCCTAAGCTTTTCCAGTACAAAGTTAGGGTCCCAAGCAGGGGTGGGTGCTCTCTTTGGCAGCCTTAAGTTGTTTGCTCCTCTCAGGAATGGTTTGATAAGAGGGTGAGAGAAGAGAGGTGGCTCAGTGTTGTAATGAGCCGAAACGGCAGAGGCATGGATCTTAATGGAGGAGAAGGATAGGCCTCTGTGGAGTAGCTGCTAAATAATCCAGGATTAGAGGCAGGGAGGGCAGATTTTGTCCTCTCCTTTAGACTGAATCCAGGAGTAGTACCTTTTCCACTTATCAGCATAGGATTTCCTTCTACTGGGTCTTCTGGCTTCAAGGATGATGCCCAGCACCTGCTTGCTTAGGCTGGTTACTGGGGGAGAATTCAAGGAATAAGCAAGGCTGCAAGATTTAGGGTTTGCAGTTGCGGATGCAAGATCTGTCCTCCCTGCTGAGAGAGCAGGGTTGGGTTCTAGTGTAGGTGCCAGGCCTGGCAGGAGTGGGTACCAGTGTTGGCGTGGCCAGTCCGGGGCAATCAGAATTGTGTTTGGTCTGTCCTGTCTTATCTTGAGCAATACTCTTGAGAGGAGGGGCAGGGGAGGAAAGGCATAGATTGAGAGATTTACCCACTGGAAGGACAGGGCATCCACTTTCCAGGCTCTGGTGCAGAACCTGCTGAGCTGGGGGGGAGGCAGAGAGATCCACCTCCGGTGTCCCCCATTTCTGAATCAGAAGGTTGAAGGTGCTGGGCTCTAGTTGCCCCTCATGTGGGTCTAGGAGATTTCTGCTTAAATCATCTGCCAGTGAGTTTTGTTTGCCTGGCAGGAATTGAGCTTGCAGATGGACCTGCATGTCCAAGGCCTTGTTGTGGTTACCAAAGAAACTCTGTCCTTAGACAGGGTATTATGGGAATGACAGTTTCCAGGTCCTGAGAATGTTGGCACCAAAGACTTTTTAAGTACCACTGAAGTTTCCTCATATGCAGTCTGGCATATGGAATTAGTAGTATGCATGAGGCCGTGAACCCTAGGGCCTGCAGGATTTTCCTTGCGGATAGCTGGGTTCTGGTGGCCATTTGAGTAAAATAGCCTGTCAGATAGGCTTGCTTTTCTGGAGTGTGGAATGCCATCTGGGATGTTGTGTCCAAGCTTGCTACCAGGAATACAATCTTTTGACTGGGGACTAGTTTTGATTTCTTTTAGTTGATGATGTACCCCAGGGAGGTTAGAAGTTTTTTTTACAAATGTAAGGTGCTGCAGCAGCATTTCCTTACTGGCTGCCTGAATCAGGCAGTCGTAGTTTTGATTTCTTTTAGTTGATGATGTACCCCAGGGAGGTTAGAAGTTTTTTTTACAAATGTAAGGTGCTGCAGCAGCATTTCCTTACTGGCTGCCTGAATCAGGCAGTCCAAGTATGGATAAATTTGAAAATTTCTCTGTCTGCAGTAAGCAATGCTAGAGCCAGGCATTTTGTGAATACTCTGGGAGTAGTGGATAAGCCAAAGGGAAGTGCAGAGAACTGATTATGCATAGATCCTGCCCTGAAGCGTAGATATTTTCTGCACGACTCCCTTATAGGGACGTGCAGATAGGCTTCTTTTAAGTCTAGGGTGACTAACCAGGCATGTTTGGCTAGCATAGGTAGAAGCTACTGCAGGGTGAGCACTCTGAATTTCGGTACCACCAGGAAGGTGCTGAGAATTGAAAGATCTAGGATTGGGCACCAAGTGCTCTCTTTTCTGGGTACCAGGAAAAGTCTGGAATAGAATCCTTGACCTATCTATTCCACAGGAACAGGTTGAATTGCCCTTACAGAGAGCAGGGATTGAACTTGGTTTTGAACCTCTGCCCACTGGTTTAGAGGGAGGTCTGGAAACCGTTTTGGGGTTGGCAGTGAGTGGAAGTAAAATTTCTACCCTTGGGATACAATGTTGAGGACCCATCAGTCTGGGATGGGAATCCAGTTTTTTGCATGAAGGGCAAGTTTTCCTCCTAGGGGCACAAGCAGTTGGGCAGGGGAGGGGGGTGGAGTTGAGAAGTCATTGGGAATTTTCGTAAGGGGGTAGTTTAGCACTCCCTGCTTTAGAGGTGGAGGCACTCCATTGTTTAGATCTCTCCATACCCTGAGACTGTAGTCTGGGGGTCTGTTTCCCCTGAGTCTAGTTTGAGCTGGCCTTGAGGGGGCTGGAAAGGACCAATGTTTTGAGGGGCAATGCCTACTGAATCTAGGTGGCCGTACTTGCAAGAATCCTTTGACTAGATTTAGCTTTTTCTACCATCTTTTTAAGAACCTCTTCTGCTTTGGTGCCAAAGAGACTGTCCTTGTTCAAAGGAGTGTCTAGTAACTTGGATTTGACATGATCTGGCAAGGTCTGCTCCTTAAGCCAAGCATGCCTTCTCAGTACAGAACCAGTGACTGCTGCCCTGCAAGATGCTTCTAGGGCGTCAAAGCCACACTGCAATGTATGCTTGCTGACTTGGCTTGTAGAATGCATATGTTCTTGCAATTCTTTATTTTCTGCACAGTCTGTAAAGGTGGCTATTTTTGCTCAAGTTCCATAATATGCTGTTGGTACTTCAGCATGTGAAACTGACGATTCAATGCCCTAGTAGCAACAGTTGCAGAGGTATATACCTTCTTACCCCATCTGTCCAAAGCTCTGGAATCCCTGTCTGAAGGGGTGGGATTCTTGGCTGTAGTAGCCTTCATACCTTTAAGCCTCTGGGAAATGATCTCTGAGTCAGCAGTAGGATTTGTGAAAAGAAATTTGTGAGTGTCAGGTACTCTGTAGTACCTGTCTGGTTTCCTAGGGACAGGAGGTAAAGTGTCAGGAGTAAGACTGGGTTCCTTAAAAACATCATTAACAACATCCAGGACAGGGGCTATTGCTAAAGGCCTGTGTTGAGGAAACTCTAGAAATTCTCCGAGTCTCTTTTTGGACTGAGGATAGTCTTGGCATTCACAGTGGAAATGCTCTCATAAGGTATGCAAGGTTTCACCAAAAGAAAAATCCTCTGGAGGGGAGGCAGAGGGAATGGATTCCTCTGCATCTGAATCCTCAGAAACAGATAAGGGCATATCTTCATAATCATAAATTTCAGAGTCATCGGACTCCTGGTCTGTAGAAGTTGAAGGGGACTGGACTTGCCTCTTAGCAGGGGAAGGCTGACCTCCCCTAATCAGCGTAATAAGGTCTTCAGACATTCTAAGCATTTGTTTTTGTGGCATAGGAGCAGGTGCATGCGCTTTGGTCGTCGGTTTTCTAGATGTAGTGCATACTCTGGGCCTAAGAAACCTGGTAGTTTTGGTTAAAAAAGAAGTCGTCGGTTTGAGTTGAACATCGGTTGAGCGAATAACTGCCTCAAGAAGCCAGTGCCTGCTCAGCAACTCCGGACCCATCCAAGATAGAGATATCAGCAGGTTCCATAGTCGAAGAAGAGTCTTGCGGCATACCGGACACTGAATGGGTCTCAGTAGAGGCCTGGGAATCCATTGAAGCGGGCATGAGGGGCTGCGAAAGCACCTCACTAAGTACCGGCGGACTGGCAACTAGCTTAATGGAAGTGTCGTCAGCAGTTTTGGACCTATGCGGTCTGTTTCTGTCTATCTTTATGTTTTTTCAGAATATCGGTAGTCGGATGGCTTACCGAAGCCATATAGGAATACGAGGACTGAGCACGAAAATATTTAGCTACAATAAGGGCCCGACGATGTATAGTTCTGGCGTAGAACAAAGCACAAAAGTGACAGCGAGGGACGTCATGGTCTGAGCCTAAACAGGTGACGCAGTAAGAATGGAAGTCTCGGTGTGGTACTTGCTTTCTACAGGCGAGACAATTGTTAACTGTTAAAAAGGATCCCCAATGGGGTACTTAGCTTTAGAAGACTTCAACTTCAATTTGCAAATGAAAACTCCGGTAGCGGCCGACCGGCACTCGTGCAAATTGCTTCTGCTTCGGGCTCTTCAGCAAGAAAGACTGATGTAATGGCGTCGGCTGCCTAATTTTATACCACTAACGACCTGACGTCAGTCCTGGAGTGACAGCAACCAACGCAGAAATACTAAGCCTCTGGTATTCGGGCCTACTGAAAGCTACCCCTGGCAGGATAACCCAAGTGTGATGACTGCAACAGTGAAACACGAAGAACATCTGACCTCCTCAACTTGTCTGCTAGTACATTTGATGTTCCCAGGATATGCGCTCCTATCGGAAAATGATGGGAAGGCATTGTCCATTGCCACACTCTCAGGCAAAGTGGATATGATCTGGTTTCCCCCTGTTTAACATCTATATTGAATTATCACTTGTGACACAGGCAAACCTAACATTTACATAAAAGAAATCACACCAAATTAGCAACTTCTCATTTACAGACATTATACATCACCTATATTATTATACAGCCTATAATCTGACAGGGAAGGCAATCACTAGCCTGCAATCAAAATGTCTTCTTGGACTCTTCCCATTCTGTTACCTTTCCTTATTTGTTCCAAATGCCATGGTTCCTATGCCTGCTTCCTCCAGTAAAATTCTAGCCCCACTATTGTTCTACTTCCTGTACCTCTAATTGCAGTCATCCATAGCTGCAGATTGTCCTTTTTCCACTCTGGAGTTCTTAGTATACTTTCTGCTTCTTTATGAATATAATATTTTAAATGACTGTTTTTATTTTCTTTAAGGATCTGTGTCTAAAATCCCATTCTTTGCTTGCTTATTTCTTGAATCAACCCTCCTTCCCCTGCTTCCATTTTGAATTTTAGTATTCTGGTTGTGATACATATAACTTTACCTGTATAGTTCTAAAGTCTCTCTTCAAATCAAGTAACTAAATAACCTTGTTCTGTTGGGAGGATCAGTTTATCACACTTGACTTTTTCCCTCTTCCCCTACCAAATAAAATCTTTTAACTATTAGTCTCCTCAACGTATCCTCTGCTTGAGAAAAATATGCCTAACCTATGTATAAAACTAATGAGACTAAAATAATTTTACTGCTTGTATTTTGCTATCTCTATAACCACAGCAAGAGCTTACAGTTTTCTCAGTTTTTTGTATTATCTCTTGTCACTCTTCACACATTTCCTTAGCTGCCATAACAGAATCCTTTTTAATCCATACTCCTAAATACTTAATTTTATCATGTTCCCATAAATATGGGTGTTGCCGGACCAATTAATTGTGGGTACATCATTTATAGTTACAGCCGTCATTTTTATCTTCATTAATTTTATATACTGAAAAAAAACATGCTCTCACAGAATATTCTACAACACTGAGATTTCCTTTTCTGGCTCCATCAGGTACAAAACATTATTATCTGCAAATAAAGCCAACTTTTCTTGAACACCAGGCCAATTATATCCTTGAATTTCTGAGTATCTTATTTTCTTTGCCAGTGGCTCTAAATGTAATGCAAATAAAAGGTAAAGAAAACACACCTGTCTGGTTCCTCTGTTCAGACACAACTTAAAGAGGAATCCTCCCCATAATAAACTTTGCCTCTGATCCCTCATACATACTTCTAATTAATCTTGCAAATGCTCCCATTGCCCTACTCAAAATTCCAGCTTACTCTGTTGAATGCTTCTTCTGCATCAAGACATTACGACCCACTAATATCAATGGTATTTTCTTACATTCTGCTTCCCTCTGAATCATCACTTTTGTATTAATATCAAATGTTTCCCTCCCCGCCACAAAAAAACACACTGGCCCATATCAATTCTGGCATCACCTTTGCCATTCTTTTAACCATTATAGATAGTTTATAATCATAGTTTAGAACTGAAATAGATCTATGAGAAGCTGGAACAGATGGGTCCTTCCTTTGGTATTAGCCACCACAGCTTTCTTTCCAGGATGCTGGTGCCACCTTCTCCTTTTAAAATACTGTTAAAGAAAACTTTCCAGATTGTTATCACTTCCTCCTAACTTACAAAATTCCACCAGAATACCATCTATTCCTGAAGACTTTCCTTTAGATTGGTTATACATCACCATTTTTATTTCATCTCCACCTATCTTAACTGTTAGTTGCTGAACTTCATCTAGGTCTAACTATGGCATAGTTAAACCTACCATATTTCGATTTGTGCTTTTTTCTTGATTTACCACTTCTCTGCTCTATACAATTTTTCATAAAATTTCTGCAATATCTCCGATACCTCTACGGTAGGTCTTGTTTTTTTTTCCTGATATATGCTCCCTAAGTTTAGCAACAACTCTTTCTACTGCCCAAGTCATTATGCCAAAAGTTTTAGCACTCTGGAGATGTCCTTTCCATGTCACTGTTGCAGTATTCCTTACTAAAGGGACCCCATGCCGAAGGTAGCTACACATCCAGCTAGTATAGCAAAGCCTTAGTTTTTTTTTTAGAAGGACATCGTAATTCACACATATGCTCCCCGCTCCTGGCACAGGGCATAAAGGTGACATAATGACATACCTACCTCAGTACTGAAAAGCCCCAGGAGGAACAACAGTCCAAGGAGAAAAAAGGAGGAACATGTACATCTCTAAAGAAAAAAGGAAAAGGACTAGAGACAAAAAGGGGCAGAAGGGAAGCAGCGAATACTCCAATAGTGAAGGAAAGGACCTCTTCTGCTATAATGATTTTACACAACTGTATCATGTCCTCCCACATCACTGTTGCAGTGTTCCTTACTAAAGGAAGAGTAAAAAAGCTCAAGAGGAAACTTGGGATGAGGAAGGCCTCATGCATATTATCAAAGTACTCCCTTAGTTTCCCCTTAGCACTCTGCAATTGTAAAGGTTTAACCTTTGTCAGCCCCTCTAAATAATTCTTATTACTTCTCAACCAGAAGAGCTCCTTTTATTTCTACCCTATTTTTAAACTCCTCTTTCATTTTATCCCACTCACTAGCTACAACTTCTGGAGTACTTTCTATCTTCCCCAATAACTACTGGATAATTTCCACTAACCATTCCTCAACTTTCTCTCTTTTTATCATGTAGATGGGGAAGCGCTGGTGTCTTCATTACCCTGCATTTTTACTTAATTACTGGCGCATGATCTGAAATAGTTATTGGATGCACATCAAAGTTCTCAAAAAGACCTGGGGCTGTGAAATATATTTTTTTTATCAACTTTAGCTCAGTTATTGTACCTTGAGGAAATAAAATGTAAATTCCAAGAGTTCCTGGTACTGAATTATCTCATATTAAATATTTTCATAAAATTCTTCAGAAATATACCCTCTTTTGTTATATTTTTTTTCTTCTAGGCCCTCCAGGTACATTCTTGTTGCAAATCAAATTCCAGTCCCACACGTAAGAAATATTCCCTGCTGAAATCTGGCGATTTCTACCTAAAATGTTTTAAGATCCAAGATAGCAGTTTTAGCTGGAATAAAAATATGTGCCAGTGTAATCCCCATCCCTTCCAAGTAGCCTCTCACTACTATAAATCTGTTATCTTTTTCCCCCTTTTATCACTACTGAAGCTCCTCTAGCAATTAAGTATTCCTCTTTTCCTTCATCCCTGATATTCTGCAGCACATCCAGCCTGAAATCCTTTCTTTATCAAATTCACATACTCTGTTCTTTCCAACTGCGTCTCCTGTAGCATTGCTATTTCTACTCAGCATTTCTTAAAGTATTCTTTTCATACTGTCTTGGTATGTGAATGGTCTCACAGATACAGATAAAAAGGAAAGGATCACCATTATGTTAAGAAGTCATTATTCCCACCTATTATATATGGCAGCTTTTTTAAATGTCTAATTCCAGCGTGTGACACACATGCAACCATTAATGTTTGCCAAGTTAATCCTTTACAGTTTTTTCTTAACGCTGGAGCCTGTGTCACATATTTTATGTGACACTTTTGTTTTTAATAAAATCCCTCAAACAACCCCCCCGCAGAACCACATAACCTATCAATTTAAAACAAACACAGACAACTATGTAAATCATGAAATAATGACGATTAACCATCCTAATACATTTATGTCAAAAAGACAACTGTTAAACACTGGCCCTGGTTAACCTGAAATTGAGGTTATCCACACTGAGATGCATGTTACTGCCTGTGTTTCTACTTACACAACTGGTGTTGGTTCTGTCTTTTTTCGTCTCTATTCTCCGTCCCCCACGTGTGGAAACTACTAACATACTTTCTGAAATCATTAACTTTAGCCTTGAAGAAACCAGTGTTCTGTCTTAATGCCCTAGCTTGCCAACATGGAAATGCAAGAGAAAAAACAAATGTGGTCCTCTTTTGCAACCTGAAAGATAAGCTGAAATGTCTACTGCAAAAGGAAACCCTTTCATTATATTCTGTGTTTTCATATTTACTTGTTTCCACTTAATATTTGTTATTAGATTAAGCCAAGGGTCTTATTCCAGACAGACATTCACCTATGTAGAAGTAAAGAAAACTATCAGCTCCACATATATTATGATCTGTGCAGGTTTACACCCTCCCACCTCAATAACCAAATATTACAACTTATCAACAAATATTCTTTTGTCTAGTTTTTCTCCTCTTTTTGCACTGCAATTCCTACATTTCTTAATTTCAAAAAAAAGGAGAGAGGAGGAGGAAGAAAAAAGGTATCTGTTCAATAACCATGACATGCAAGTACTAAAATTACTCGACCATAAAATATGCCATTTATACTCCTCCCTCCTCCCCTCAGATTCTTTCCAAGCATTAATTACCTGAAGTGAGGCAAATGCCTTTCAGTTCCTCATTAACAAAGTCAACAGAAGTCCACTCTTTCCACTTATATAACTGTACATCGCGAATGTGAGTGATGCTTTGTAGTCTTAGATTTATTCACTAATTCCAATGTGTTGTTCTTCCTATTCATCTACATCTCCCATCTCCAGACTCCAACTCAACTACATCATGCTACAGAATCCTCTGGTCAACTCCTGTATTTTTCTCTGTCCTTCAAGCATTTTCCTTTGGAACAGTGGAAAAGGTTTCACTGGCAATGTCTTTTCCATGTGCTTTATTATCAGAAAAATGAGAAGCGGAGTCCCCTTCTTCTTGATGGCACACTTTTTGTTGGTCAAACTTTTGCATTTCCTCCTTAGTCTTCTCTGTATCAAAAAATGACTGATAATCCAGAAAATATGTTCTGAAGACCGCTAGATACAGCAGCTTGAATTTCACACCTGCCTTTTAACATTTCCTGATTAAAGGTATAAAATTGTTTCTCTTCTGCCTGGTGTACACTGAATAATTATTTTCCACAAACACTCTTCTGTTTCCAACTTTTAATACTTTGCCCTTTTGCCATAGTTTTTTTTTTTTGCATCAGGCTGCTGGTAGGTCTGCACCTTTACTAACAAAGGTCTTAGCTGCCACTTTGAAGCATACACACAGTGTGCTCTTTAAATTAACAGCTCCTGTTGTGGAACACCTGTCCAGTTACTTATTTGTGGCTTCATAAAATTTATAGTCTGCTCCTTCTAGTCTATCTGATACAGCAAAGAATTTCAGATTTTACCTACATGCTCTGTCCTCTAATTCTACCATTTTTTTGAAATATCTCTTTTTGAGCAGTCTTGTCACTCAGCCAGCCTTTTCTTCATTTCAACCTCTGATTTTTGCAGTTTTATCAGCTCACCTGAATACCGGTTTAAGGCGTCTTCCATTTTTTCCAGCTTTTTGTTATTTGAGTTGATATACTCCTTAAGCGTTTCATTTATTTTAATCACCTCTGAACACATTTGAATTATTTTTCCTCTAGGTTACTGGAAGCCATGTTTTGCACCAAACCTGGAGGTTTCTGCTGAACAGCTGCAGGATTATTTCCAGTCAGTGTTTTCTTTTCACCTCTTCTAGTTTATTTCCCTCAGGCTCTCTAAAATCTCTTCTTTGCAGGCATCCAAGCAGTACATTTACTAGCCAGAAAATGAATTTTACTCAAGCTGAAAATATCTCTGGCTGCAGCTTCTCATTTTCTGTTTTCATAAGTTAAGCTGTTGATCAGTATGCAGCCATTTTGGAAGATTCTAGATTCCTGTTTGTTGACATACAAGGCTTCCATGTTGTCTGTCTGAATGGAGATCACATCCTTTGGGAGAGAGTTCTAGAATGCTCGCAATGCTAGGAGGACTGCCCTCATCCCCAAGATGTTGATGTGAAGGTTAGCCTGTAGGGGTGACCAAGCACCTTGAAATGTCTTCACTTAGAAATGCAACTCCCACCACAGAAATGAAGCATCAGTGTTTACTGTGATCTGGGAGTCTGATAGGCAAAAGGTCCATCCTTCTGTCACTGACAGGGAGGCTATCCACCACTTGATATTGTTTCTGCAAACCTGTGCAAAGCAAATCCTGGTATGAAGAGGGTTAAGACTTTGTGACCACTGAACTGAGATGGTCCACTGGAGTACCTTCATGTTGTGCCTTGCTAGAACAACTAATGCAATTGAAGATGCTATCAAGCCTAGCAAATGAAGGATTAACCTTGCTTGTGCAGAATGATTCTGAATGACCTGCATGGCCAATAGACAAAGAGAAAGCACTCAGATTTCTGTGAGCTTGGAAATTTGAAGGACTGTGCTGGGTGACATTCAAACTGTGTGCTGAGTGGGGGACACTTGACTTTTGTACTGACTGACTGTAAACCACAGTTTCTGTCCTAGGTGGAGCAAGAGGTCCTTAATTCTGAACCAGAAAATCCCTGAAATCAACGGTGAGGAAACAACTGTCTAGTTACTGGAAGTCCTGGATTACTTGTAGTCGAAAATGAGCTGCTACCACTGCCATAATTTTTATTAACATCCAGGGGGCTGTAGCGAGAAAAGAGAAATCTCCTGGATCATACCTCTTTTTTATTTTTTTTTATGTGACAGCAGATATTCTGGAGATCTACAGATCACATTCAATCGTTCTTCGTCATAAGAGGCAATATGGGCTACAACGTGACCATCCAAAATTTTGTCTGTCTTACACTGTTGTAATATTTTGCTAGACTTGTGGGTGTAAGGATAAATGCCCCTAACTGCCACCAGAATGTGGCAGTTGGGTAACTCTTTAGGAACGCTGACAGGGTTTCTCGGTAAATGGACTGCAAAACCAATGGTTGTGCAATCCTCCTCTGCCACCAGGGTGACATCTGTTTGAACTGCCTTCCCTTCAGCCCTGGGGGAAGCCTGCCTCCAAGACTGTCCTGGTAATAACCCTGTGACTTTCTGAACCACACCTTATTACCCCCACTTTACTTTCTAGAAAAGGCCCTTTGTAGGGTGGAGAAGCTGATCCCAATGGCTGACAGGGTTTTAGTCTGGTACACTCCTGGTAAACATTTATTTGAATTTGGGTCGAAAAAGTGAGGAATAATAAAATGGGGCATTGATGAAGAATGCCTTAAGCCTTTCACAATATCACAAAGAGGCATACAAGTATGCTGGTGTACAGTTAATGCCTATGGCTGCTGTCCTAGTTATGCCATCAGCTGCACTGGACAGTGGACACAAGGACACATTACACAGAATGAAAGGTATACACACAGTTGGGAATCCACTGTTTTCTGAACATCAGCTGGTAGGTTACCCGAGAGGGACTTGGTAAGATCCTTAGGTCCCTCTGAAAATCATTTAAGCAAGACAGTTCAGTACTCTGAGTGCAAAGGTTGCTGAAGCATAAGCCCTTTTTTCCTGACTCTGTCCAACTCAATGGACTCCGTGTTAGGGGGGATAGAATGAAGAACTCTTCTTGGACCGTTCCTTCTTAGTGAGTGACACTAATACCATGGTATCTACTGGTGGACCTTTGCTCTATTGTTTTACTTCTTTCGAGGCTACCAAAATCTTGTTTTTTGGGGGGAGGGGGGTGTTCCACAACATAAAGATCCTTGAAGGTCCATTGATCCCTAGGTCTATAAGGGCATCAGCCAGTGATGCCACCCAAGAGGCAGATGAGCCAGTACCAAAGTCCTTGATGAGCACAGATTCAGCTGGTGAAGAAGCGTCTGTGGACTAACCCTTTAATTTCTTCATCAATTCTAGGATGGAACCTTCCCCTTCATTCAGACTGATGTCTTCTGTGACAGACTGAAGAGGAATCTAGATGTTTCAATTGACAGGTCTGTTTCCTAGGACCTTGTCACAGGGGAATTTCCAGTGATGGATCTCAATCAAACTGGGAATCTGAATGTCCAGTATCCTCCATGTCTAATGGAATGGACAGTCCCCATCAATCTGAATGGGAGGAGTGAGTTGAAGGATCCAAGTGGTTGGGATGGTTCACAGCCTGAAGGTGGCACATGACTTCTTGGCTTAGCCAAAACACTATCAAACACCTCAAAAGCAGATGCCAAGATCAGAACCAAAGGAACAACCCTCCTATCCAAAGAAGGAACAACTCCTGCCCCATCCGATATCAGCTCAGAGGTTGACCTCAGAGCAGAGTTACTGACAGCACAAGCTCCAAGAGGTAGAGAGAGCTCTGATAACTTCAGAGTCAAGTTCACCACCAGGATCAAGGTGTCAGTGCTTTAGCTCCAAGCCTCATCCTGATCTGAAAGCATCTGATTCAAGAGAGTAAGGGAAGTTGAAGGAGTCAAAGTAGCCAAAACGTTTGGCTCTGACACAGGTGGGGGGAGGTTAGATCTGTAGGAACTAGATCCACTATGTGCACCATTACCAGAGAAATCAATGGAGGGATAGTTGGACCCACCACTGCCTTTTCCTCTACAGTGACATACTGGAAGAGAGTAAACTAGAAGTACTCTAGGGAATGTATCTGGAGAACCTCAAGTTAAATTTGCATCCTCAAGAACCATCATTCAATCAAAGTCCATTTTGGTGAGTCTTCTGAAAGACTGGACAGACCTCAAAGATGATGCCACCAACACAGGTCTGGAGTGCTGTCACTCCGGTAGAATTGGAGAATGGAGCCTAGGACTGACTGGATCCACAGAAAGTCTTGGATGGGGTGATGGAGATCAAATCAGAGTAACTGGTGGATCCAACTTCCTCAAAGTCTTGGGTGCCAGACTCGAAGAATATGTTGGATCTAGAAACCTTCTAGACTTTTCTGCCCATTTTTTCTTCAGATCCTTCATTTTCTTCTTTGGACTTTTCCCTTATCCTTCTTTGACTTGTCCATCTTTTTCCCAGGTGAAGCCAAAGTTGGTCTATAAGTGGAAGGCTGAGAAGCAGACCCTGTCTGAGGGGAAGTGAGCATTTCAATACTAATTTTCTTTGAGGCCCTGAATGACCCAAGCCCTGAAAAAGGCAAAAAAAGTCAGTGTTACCATTCAGATGGGAAAAAGACACACAGTGAATGTGGGTCTTGTGCTGAAATTTTATGTACATAGACCATGCACTTTTTAAACCGCTGTTTTTTTTTTTTTTCAGATGTTAGAAAAACAACTTTAAACTATAAACAATAACATGTCCAGATGACTGAACACTTGCTTTAAATTAGTTTAACTCTATATAAATGGTCTAGACTATTCGCTTAAAGGGCATTTTCAAAATACTTTTTACAGCTATATCTGTACACACCTTAAAAAGTAAACACACAAAAAAAAAACACAGTAAAGATTTCTTAACTCTAGAAACTAACACCTAACTGCTAATATCTATGATTAGCGACTATATGAACTATCAACTACTGCTAAACTATTAACTCAGCTTAAAGGCCTGGAAGGAAAGAAAAGATTTTTTTTCTAAGAAAAAAATCACTTATCCCACTCGAAAAACAAATCCCTAAGAAACATATCTGAGTGATCAGGTGGCAAATGAGATCTGAGGTACTTTGGTGAAATGGAGGGAATTATAGGTTGGGGAGAAGTTAGAACCTTGGATCCAAAACTTCATGCAAAGGCACAGAGCTTGGATCTAGATTCTGGGCTGAATCAGATGAACAGTCAACATCAGATTCTGTTTTTGTGACACCAGACAAAAAAAGTTTGTGTGTGTGTGTGTGTGTGTGTATTTGCTGTGCCACCTCAGTATTCAACCTGACAAGGAATAAATATCCATATGGGTCTAGCATTTAGGTAGCTAGGTATTTGCTAATAAGCAATAGTGGTAGTAACTGGGGAATCAGGTTTTGAGAAGTTTGGACTTGGCACAAATGCAGTGCCAGAGTGGAGGGGTATTGCCATAGAGAAGTTTTGAAAGAGGAGAGATTCTAAGTAGTCCTTATCGGTAATGGCAGGGTGTTCCACTGTTTGGCAACTGAGAGAGTATAGTTGCTGGCCATCTGGAACGTTTGTTTTTTATACTTTCAGGAGAAGTTGGTTCACCGATCTGACAGGTCTGTTTGGATGGTAGTGACTAAATATTCAAGTAAGGGCTGGGCAGTTCAAGGCTTTGAAGATTATTTTGTGTGCTGTAGTTTATTGTACGTATGCAAGGTAATGTGGGAGTTCAAGCCAATTCACTATTTGTAAGGAAGTAGTGATGAGTGGGACTACTTGGTATTATTTGTGAACTTGGCAATTTTATTATAACAAGTCTCGAGCTTGGATTTTAGAGAGGACTGAATATTAGTAAGTACTGAAGCACCATATATGAGATAGAGTAGCAGGCAGGCTGAGGCAAGGGTCTATTTTTAGGACAGGTTAGTGAAGTGTTTAGGTCTATAGAAGCTAGCTAGTTTTTGATAATTTTATTTTTAAATTACTGTGCGCATGCAGGTCAAATTTAAGGTTTTGTCTATGATTACACCCAGTAGTTTGTATGGGGAAACAGCCCCAATAGTTGTTTTGTTATGAGAGAGTACAGTGAATTGTGCTTTGTTTAGGGTTGTTTTCTTCTTAAAGAGTGAATAATCAGAGTTTGGTTTTGTTAGGGGTAGGAATAGATGGTTACTGGTCATCCAGGTTTCAGTAGAGGTAAAGGCACTTTGGTTAATTTGTTGAAGGTCAGATACTGAGTTGGCACAGCAAATAAAGAACAGTTATGCAAAATCTTAGCATAACCATAGATGTCCTTCTCTTCTATACATTACAGTATTTATAACATGGGAGAGTCCACCACCGGCTGACTAGAACATCCAGCCAATACACAAAAAGCCTAAAGCTACTGTGGGGTACGTGCGACATTGCATGTAGTACTAGTCCAACATTGGTTATAAAGTGATGTCATGTATTAAGGGGATGTCAGCACGTACCAACCCTCAGAACTGAATGCCCCAGGAAAAACATCAGTCTGAGATAAGTGAGGAAACACACAACCAGCATTCAAGCAAGCATCAGGGGAAGATGGTGTGTGTGTGTGTGTGTGTGTGTGGGGGGGGGGTACTGCAACACATAGAAGAGAAGGACATCTATGGTTATGGTAAGATTTTACACAACTATTTTATATCCTTCTATCCACACATTGCACTATTCAGAACATGAGGGAGAATATCAAAGCTCATGCAGGAGGAGGATTGGGCAGAAGGGCAGTAGCACTCTACAGAATAGCCTTTGCAAAACCAGCTCTAGACCTGGAAATGCCATTAAACTTGTAGTGTTTTATGAAAGAGTGTACAGAAGACCAGGTAGCTGCTTCTAATATAGAGGAAGTGTCCAGAAGAGGACACAGCTCTAGTGGAATGAGTCTTTACTGGGGATGCAAGAGTTTTGCCATGAAACACATGGCAAAAGGAAATGGTTTTAGAAATCCAAGAGGAAATAGTCTGCTTGGAAACAGTCCTGCCCAGGGCCCTAGGGTGATAGGAAATCAAAAGACAAAAATCTGAGTTGTCTATGTACATCCAAGGTGTGTAAAATCCTCTCACTAGAGGACTGGGGAGATATAAAAAAAAAAAAAAAAAAAAAAAATGGGCAGATTAATGGACTGATTAAGTGACAACTCATTCTACCACCTTGGGCATAAAGGAGGGACTGGTGAGATTAAAGAAAACCTATCCCTGTGGAAAGCAGGAAAGGGGGAAGACATCATAAGCCCCTGAAGTTCTGAGACCCTTTGGGCTGAGGTGATGGGCACAAAAAGAACTGTTTTCCAGGTGCAATGCTGAAGTGAAGAACAACTTACTGGTTCGAAAGGGGCCAAGGTTAAGTTTCTCTAGAACAAAATTTAGATCCCAAGGAGGAAAAACTGGTCTCCTTGTTGGTCTGATATGAAGGACGCCTTTCAGGAAAAGTTTAACTTCCAACCTTGAAGCTAAGGGAGGAATCAAGGACAGAGGCAGAGATTGCCGAAAGATGAGCTGTAACTGAAGAGTATGACAATTCACTCTTCAATTCCCACAGGGAAGAGAGAACCACTCACTCTTCAATTCCCACAGGGAAGAGAGAACCACTGGAACATTCACAAGCAATGGCTGTAGGTTCTTAGACACCAGATGGAAAATCTTTTCCATTTGGAAATATAGGATTTCCTAGTATTTGGTTTTCTGGCCTCCTGCAGAACTTTCAGCACATCCTCAGAGAAAAGGTGTCTAAAAGGAATCAAAACCTTATCATCCAGAGTCAGCTGCAGAGTTGACATCTGTGGATATATTAGAGATCCCTTGTCCTGTGTGAGTAGGTCCACTCTGAGGTAACTTGTGATGACTGCCCTTGGCTAAATGCAGAAGAAGGGGGAGCCAACACTGTCTTGGCCAAAAGGGAGTCACCAACAAGATTTTTGGTTGTTCCTGTTGGATCTTCAACAGGACTTTTGGAGAAGCGGGGAGGGGGGGATGCATAGAGAAACATTCCCTTCCAAGAGAAAGATAGGGTGTCCACGTTCCATGCCACTGGACTGGGAACTCTGGCGCAAAACTTTGGAAGTTATCTGTTCATAGGGGAGGCAAACAAATCTACCCAAGCCATACCCCACTGGTGGAAAACGTCCAGAAACACATCCCTGTGAAACATCCATTCATGGAATTGAATCATGGACCTGCTCAATGTGTCTACCACAACATTTTGAATGGAAGGAATGTAGACAGCTTTAAGGGTGAGTTGACTGAGAAGCCAGCTCCAAGCTTGTAGAGCTAGTCTGCATGGGAGATAAGACTTGGTCCCTCCCTGCTTGTTGATGTGCCAAAGGACTGTGGTGTTGTCTGTAAATCATTTTAGTAAGTCAGGAAGAAGAGGTTTGAAAATTTGCAGAGCGAAAATAAGGGCTCTCATCTTTTATGTTTATGCATTCCCTCCTTTGGGAGGGAGACCACACATCCTGAACCTTCCAGGATGCCAGGTTTGCTCCCCATTCCAAGTATGAAGCATCTGTGAACAGCTCCTGAGTGGGAAGGGGTGTCTGTAAGATTAGGCCTGGATTCGAGGTAACCTGCTGAATCCACCAGTTCAGTTCTTTTTTCAAGCAGGGAAGAAGGGGAATAAATTCCAATGGGCGAGCGTGTTGCATCCATAATGACCTGAGGTACCACTGGAATTCCCTCATGTGCAGCTTAGCTAGAGGTAGCATGGGGATAGTAGATGCCATAAAGCCTAAAAGGTGTAGAAACTCCCTGGCAGTCAGGGACTGAAGAGGGGTGACAGCCTGAAGTAGGCAGTGAGAGAGAGAGAACTGTTGGGGGAGGTAAAGAAGCCAACATCCTGTCTATTTGTATTCTGCATCCTAGAAAATCATGGTCTTGTGAAGTAACCAGGGCAGATTTTGATAGCTAATGGTGAAACCTACATTTTCAAGCAGACACACCATGAAGAGCAGATTCTCGAGTGTCTGGAGAGTGAGCCTGGAGAAGATCGTCCAGGTATGGGAAAATCTGAATGTCCCTTAGTCTGCAAAAAGCTATGACAGGAGCTAAGCATTTTGTGTAGACCTTTGGAGACATAGACAGTCCAAAAGGCAAGGCAGAGAACTGAAAATGTGAGGAAGCAATAGCAAAGTAAAGAAATTTCCTGAACCAAGGAGGTAAGTATCCTTGATGTCCAGAGACACCATCTAAGGCCTGAAGAAGGATGAGGGGAAGTAGAATGTTCAAGGACGAGCATGCAAACCTCCAAGAACCATCCTTCCTGGGAACCAGGGAAATTCTTGAGTAAAACCCTTTCCCTGTTTGGGAAGGTGGAACCTCCTGAATGGTGCCATATGAAAGAAGGCTGAGAATGACTTGGGGAAAGAAATCAAATTGTTCTTTTGGGGGTTGTGGAAAAACTCTGAAGGAAGATGGAGTCTTCCACACCATGAAGCATCCTTGCAGGATAACTGAGAGGACCCAAGAGTCCTGGGTAATCTGTTTCCAAGCAAAGAGAGAGAGAAAGATGCAAGGAAAGAAGGGTCTGGCTGAAAAGAGGCTGGCAGTCACAGACTACCTGGCTTGCTTGGAAAGGGCTATTTCTGAACACCAGGAGTAGATGAGGACTTGGCTGAGTATTGTTTCCTAGAATCTCTTTTACCCTTGGAAGGAGTTCTGGAAGGTTTCCTTAAAATGGTGTTTTAGAGGGATACAGGACAAATGCCCTGAGTCCAGAACCAGTTGGACAATAAATTATAATACCAACATTTTTTTTATTCTATCAAATACTAAATACGTACAAAAAATGCTTTAAAATATCCACTGTCACAATCAAAAATGAGCGCTTTCGTCTCTTACAGTTCAGAGACTTTATCACTTTATCCACTTTGATAAAGTCTCTGAACTGTCAGAGACAAAAGCGCTCGTTTTTGATTGTGACAGTGGATATTTTTAAGCATTTTTAGTACATTTTTAGTATTTGATAGAATAAAACATTTTTTTGGTATTATAATCGACTGCCCGACTGGTTCTGGACTCAGAGCACTTGTCCTGTATTTGGTTTGTTGGTTGCATTTAGTTTTCATTCAGTTTTAGAGGGATAGTTCATCTGAAAATGGGGAACTGGAGACACAAAAATGTGTTTTAGATCTTGTAGCTCTTTGTCCTTTTCTTGTATGGAATTAAAAAAGTTTTGCTGCAAAAGAACCGAACAAGACCTTGTTGTCAAGGGTTGCATCTACAATTTTAGCCTTTGTGTCATCTGGCAAGGGCTGTAGTCCAAGAGTACCTCCTGAGGACAGACCCTGAAGCAGCAGCTCTGGCACATGTCTCCGCTGCACTGTAGTTACACTTAAGTGAACGACACGTTTCTTGAGCAGAAGAGCTCAGAATGGAGGATAACTGAGCCTTTGCAGGGGAATCTGGAAGCTCTGAAATTAGCTTACTGGCATTAGAGAGAAGGGCTAAAGAATATTTTGCCTTATGGGTCTGGTAAATTTATGGCTCGAAATGCCAAAGTTGCTGATGTACCGAATTTCTTCCCCAACCTCTCCATAACTTTACTCTCCTCATCTGAAGTGAGAAGGGAAGTGGAAGGCAACATCTTAGAGGCCTTATCAGCAGACACAGAAATTGTTGCTGGGTCTCAGGGGGACATTTAAACAGGAATTTGGAGTTCTCTGGAACCTTGTAAAACCGGTCTGGACTTTTAGGGGCAGGAGGCTGGGAGTCAGGACACTTACAGGCTGCTGAAAAGGCATCTAAAAAGGCTGGCAGCACAGAGGGAACTGCAGATGGAGATGGGGAGTCCATCTGTAGAAGGTCATAATATTTTTTTTTTTTGAATTTCTAACACTTGACAGCAATCCCATTTAAAGAATTTCTTCATTTTAACAATGGTTTCCCTAAAATGTAATATCCACTCCTGGAGAATCTGTGCCATTTGATTCTTCTTCAGGGGAAGCATACCCTAAGTGAGATGAACTTTGAGTAGTGTATGCCAACAATTCATCCCCAGATGAGTCAACTTCATAAAATGAATCTTCAACTCTAATCCTCCTTTGTGGGGAAACTGGAGAAAAGGAGGGAGAAGGGAGAGAGACCCCAGTAGATTGTCTCAGGGCCATAAAGACATTAAAGTGCCCTTATGAGAAGGCTTACCAATCCACAGGCTGTTCTTGGGTAACAGGAGAAGAATGCTTAGCTTTCTCCTGCTTCTTGTGTGGGACATCCATGCGGTGGAAGGACAAGGGACTCAACGTCTTTCTTAACTCTATTATATTGCTCGGGGCATCTTCGCGAACAATGATTTGAGAAATGCCATGTGGGCCTTCAGTTAACATGAGCCTTTGTCCCCCCCTATGTCTGTAGCAGATATCTGCATATCCCCTTAGGACATGCTAGTAGGATCCTTCACAGCCTCCACACTGGTACCCGAAGAATCGCCTACTGACTCAGAAACGGTCTCCAGGCCAACACTGGCCTCGAGAGAAACATCTGGAAATGGAGGAACAGCAAGTAAGTCAGGGCTAGAGTTCTTGGCCTTCTTAATAACCGGCTCAACTGAAGGGCCCGACATACCTTCCATGACATTGCGTGCTAAGAGCGTAAGGTGCTGGTTCTCTAAATACAGATTGAGGGAAACAGGATGACTGCATAGGATCTTGGGGATAAAGACCTTGCAAACTGAACAGGGAGATATGGTCGTAGTTAGGGCCTAGGCAAAAAGAAAAAAAGACACAGATTGTGTGAATCTTTGTGTGGAATTTGCCTTCCACACTGACAATACCTACCCTTCCTAGCTGACATGTAACCTCAACCACATAAAAGTAGCACACAAACCACCACCAAAAAAAACCCCAATAGGTACTTATCTGGGTCAGAATCTGTAGCTTCACTGATCTGCAACTTTGCTGATGAGCAAACAACTGGAGAAGACATTCTGACTGGCAGCAGAAAGGTTCTGAGGCTTGGTACTCGTCGACATCCTGTCTACGCCCGATGCTGGACTAGTACTGTGTAAGACATTGCATGTACCCCAAAGTAGTTTTAGGCTTTTGTATACTGATCGGGTGCTCCAGTCAGATGGCGGTGGACTCCCCCATGTTATGAATACTGCAACACATGAATAGAAAGACATTGGTGGAGTCATCTGCATACTGGAGTGAAAGCTGTTGAAAATACTGAATAGAAAAGAATGTTGTATGGATCCTTGGGGAAGCCCTGTAGGTGTGTTAAGGTATGGAGAACAAGTATGCTGCCATTTGGTAGCTTGTTGTCTATTTGTTAGGTAATTAGAGAATTAAGTGAGGGATGGGGGAGACACTTAAGAGAGTTGTGTAAGTAGAGGGTGGGAGATTGTATCGAAGTCCATTGAAAGGCTAAGAAATAGTGAAGATACAACTTTACCTGCATCTTGAGCTCAATTAACTGTGTCAATGAAGGATATAAGAGTTGTTGCAGTACTATGGCCGAGCCTAAACCTATGGTGCATGGGAGAAAGGATATGGTTATGAAGAAAATTTAGAAGTTGAATGTGAATACATTTTTCCAAGATCTTAGGGACAAGAGACAGAGTAGCAATAGGTTGGAAATTTGAAATGTCAGTGATGCTGCCACCTTTATGAAGAGGAAGAATACATGCTGTTTTCCAGATGTTAAGAACATAAGACTCTTGGATAGATCTATTAAGTATACTAATAGGGTAGGCAATACCAATGGCTGACAGTTGAAGGGATTCAGAGGGTATGTTGTCGGGAGCATTAGGGCCAGGTTTGAGCTTGAGTAGTAGTCTTTTATTATAGCAGTGGGTATAGGAGTGAAAGAAAAACTGGGTGGAAAGGGGCGTCATAGTGTTGCAGACTGGGTCGGTGCTGTAGATTTAGAATTGTAGTTAGCTTAGGGAAAGGTGGCTATAAGATTAGATATGGTGTTAATAAAAATATGTGTTGAAAAGAGAGGCTATTTCAGGGGATGTTTTGTCATGATGTGGACAGGGGTTGTTCTTTGAGCAAGGGTTTAGCAGTGGCATAATGGAATTCCAAAATTTCTTTGGGTTTTGCTTATGATTATTTTGAAAATTTAGGCAGTGTTTTTTTTTTGTCTTTGACTAGACATTTTACCTGCTTATGGAGCTGTCGAAATTTTAACAGATCAGAGGAGTTTTTATTTTTTTTTTTTTGCCATAGTTTCCAGGATCTACCCCAAACAGTCATGAGTTGCTTGGTGGGCTTAGTGAGCCAAATGGCATGGTTTGTTTTTATTCTTTTTTTATCAATCTGGTGCTAGTCTGTTTAGAATTCTGAGAAATACTGAGATGAAGCATTTGACAGCCTCATCAAGGGGAAGGACTTTTAGCATATGCCAGTTGATGTTTTTCAAGGTGTTGTTGAAGACTGGTGGGTTAAAATTGGTTACATTTGTTTGTTTACACTGATGTTGACTTTGCAAAGGAAAGGAGAGGTTTTACACTGAATACAGGCAGATGGTCACTAATACTGTTGGGTAGTGTGCCAGCAGATGAGATTTTGTTGGGTCAGAGAGCAGAACCCAGTCAAGGATGGAACCACTGTCTGTTGGGTCTAGTTGGAGAGGTTATAAACTGAGTAAAATTAAATAGATTAATATTAGATGAAAGGAAGTTACAGGAGAGATCTAGCCAATTAATATTTACATCACCTAGGTTAACGTTTATTTTTTATATTGTTTGTGGTCCAGGACAGAATTTCTTCTAGCTGAAGTATGTTGTTACCTGGGGGGATGTAGAGGGCTATAATGCAAAGACTTTTACAACTGTTCATTTTTAGGAATACGACATGACAATTTCGGTGTTAGAAAACTGTGGAATAGAGTTACTTATAGGAAACTATTGTAAAGGTATTTGGAAAGAGTAGTGTGACACCACCTCCTTTAACAGGTCTACCTGATCTTAAAGAAGCAAAGCCTGGATGGAGGAATTTAGAGTCATTCATATAAGGTTATAGCCAGGTTTTGGTAGCAGCAATTATATCTGGTATTATAGGATACCCATGCATGAAATTCTGAGATTTTGGTATGAATACTTAGCAAGTTAAATATAATGATATTCTGATATTTCTAAGAGTTGGGACGGTTAAAAGAAGACACAGCGTGTCCAGGATTAGGGTAGATATCACCGCACTGGGTTAAATTAGAGAAGCTATGTGGATAAAAAAAGGGTAACTGGTTTCTTTTAGATCTGCAAGGGTAAATCAAGGGTGACTGGTAGCAAGTATTGTGTTGTAAAGGAAGGATTTTTAATTTGTGAATAGCAGTATGCTATTTGAAACAGGCTGGAGAATGATTGGTCAGTGATGTTAGATTTAACAGGAGACAGAAAATAGGGAGGAGAGAGGAGAAGTACATTTCTAGCAATGAGATACATTATAGAGGAATGAAGGAGGTACTAGATATTGGGATAGAGAGGTAATGGAGCACAGAGGACAAAAAGTGACTGTAGGATTGGTCTAGGGGTGCATGTTGATTATAATGAGAGGACTGAGGAAGGAGTTTGCTGTGGCAAAGTAGAAAATAGTGGGATATAATTATTTGGTAAACAAGGATAAATATGAGATGGACAGTTGAACTACGCAGCAATGGGCATAGGTAAGATTGCTCGAGAATACTTTTGTGATACTTGGGTTAGTAATAGGCAACTTGGAGTGAAGTAAATGAATTAAATGATTTGATTGGTAGAGGAGAGGTGGAGTGGATGAACAGATCAGGATTGGCTATTATGGCTGCAATGGGAGGAGTTACATGTCATAAATGTAGGGTAAGGGAGCAAAATGAAGGGCCAATGAAGTGGGGCTACACCTAGACCGAGAGATGCAGAAATTGAAGAAAAAGCTTAGAAAAACTATCAGTAAGGTAATAAAAATGAGGCTATTTTGCAGTAAAATCACGGTAACTCAATATTACATAATTTAGAGACAGCAAATTTACCATAATTGCTGTGCATTAGTGTGTACTAGTGGCAACAATGCAGTTGGGTGGCCGCGGTGGTGCAGCGGTTAGCGTTGCCGCCTCACAGCAAGAGGTTCTCCGGTTTGATCCTTGGCTGGGGTGCCTTCTGTGCGGAGTCTGCATGTCCTCCTGTGGTCGCATGGGTTTCCTCCGGGTGCTCCGGTTTCCTCCCACATCCCAAAGACATGCTGTAGGTGGATTGGACACTCTAAATTGGCCCTAGGTGTGAGTATGTGTGTGTGTGTGTGTGTGTGTGTGTGTGTGTGTGTGTGTGTGTGTGTGTGTGTGTGTGTGTGTGTGTGTGTGTGTGTGTGTGTGTCTTCTCTGGAAAGTTGGGCGCCAGGCTGGCAACTCGACACTGTAAAACTCTACTGCTAATCGTGAGCGGACAGGTGATCCACTGTGGCAACCCCTAACTGAAAAAAGCCGAAAGATGAAGTGGCAACAATGCAGTTAAGAAAAAAATTAGTTGAAATAGCAAGGGTAGTAATGCAGGAAAGAAAAGTAGTTAAGATAGCAAGTGTATGCCTCGTCTAAGGGTCTCAACTATGCCTGCTGTTACAGAGCCACAAGGAAACTAGAGCTCTTGGTACAAAACACAAGCTTGAGGTAGTGCCGTAAATCTATAAATAAAGGAGCTTAACACAGGCAGCTATTCGAATTAGGGCACATACAAACTATTAAATTTTTGTCCCATGTTTGATGGATTCTTTGACTTAGAATGTTTCCAGGGGCAAATGCTGGGTGAAAGGACCATTTTATGGTGAGTCTTGGGGTCTTGGATTTCTCTGTGAAGACAAGTACTAGCGAGCCAGCCAGGATCCTTCAGTCCTACATAAATAAGCACAAGTAGAAAGGATTTGATAAAACATACAATTAGCAAGGAAGCCAAGTTGCAAACAGAAACAACTAAGGCCTGGTTAAGAGAAGAAAGTTGTTGTAATACAGAAAGAAATTGCTCAGTATGATAAAAAATTGACATTTCAGGGGTAAAAAAAATACCAAGATGCGTTGTCACAAGCATAATGCAGTTTGGCCAGGAATTAAATGGGGAAGGCAACTTGTTCGCACTACAGATTACCTGCATGTCAGGACTGTACACTGGATTATGGAGTTCGGGGTGGGGAGTCATGCTAATACTGTGCGTGCACAGCAGATATACTGTGCAGGCTCTAACAAGAAACAATATATGCCAATACTGTGCAGGATCACAGGTACTAAAAACTACTAAAAGTGTTAGATATTTTATTAATTGTAGAGTTCAGAGGGGGTAGGGAAGAGCGGCATTCAGATATCATGCAAGCTCAACAGATAGTAAAAAAACAGGCCCAGTATAATATAGAACAATTCGTTATTTCATGTCGGCAGGTAAAACTAGCATATACTTAATCTTTCTAAGGTAGTCAAGATATACCTCATTGCAAAGCTAGGTATGTAAGAGTTATATACTTACCATAACTTGGAATCTGTGCTATCCAGTGTCATTATTCATCACGGATGGGTGTAGGATCAGACATCGGATCCGAGCTGGCAACTAAGAAGACAGAGCCTGAGCTCAAGCTCCTCCCCTTCCCAAGATCCATTGCTACCCACAACCCTCAGATCGAGTTTGCTGGACAGTAAAAGGAGGCAGTGAATATTGCCTACAAGGATGACAGGATACTAAGGGATACATCTCTCACTAAGTCCCCATTCACCAGGAGGAGGGGAAAGGAGGGTGGGAACATGATGAATAATGAAACTGGATAGTAGACATTCCAAGTTATGGTAAGTATAAAACTCTTTATCTGATGCTATCCGTGTCATTACTGATCACAGACGGGTCACAGTCCCCAGCCACTAATAACCCTGACAGACCTCATGGAAGGATATCCTGGAACACAAAAGAACCAAAGGAAGCCCTGCTCCTGGACACTAAGTTTAACTTGTAATGAGCAACAAAGGTATTGGGGGGGGGGGTTTAGACCAAACAGCAGCACCACAATTCTAGTCTAAAGAAATTTTAGCCAAGAAGGCAGAAAATGTCACTACCGACCTAGTAGAGTGAGCTTTCACTGGTCCGGTAAGCTCTAGGTGTCTGCTTTCATAAAATATAAGAAATACAACTAGCAATCCAACAAGAAATAGACACCTTGGAAACCGTCTGCCCTCTCCTAGCCTGAGAAAAGGCAACACACAGTCAAAGAAAACTTTACTGCCATTCAGAACTACACAGCAGTGTAGCAGAACGAAATTGCAATGCTTCATTCTCAATGCAGGGAATAGTTGCACATACAGATAGAGAAAAAATAATAAAATACCACAGTAGAAATTTAACAAGTAGCAATTAGTAAGTAAAGCAGGACAGCAGTGACCCACACCAATCCCAGAACAGGAGACAAGGAACAATATGAAGGTAATATTGTCAAAGTAAAACTGAAATAGCAGCAGCATATCTATGATTAAAATTAATTATTGCACAGTTTGTATATTGCACTTTACAGTCCTTCAGTGTGTAGGTGAGCTACCTTAGTATTGCACTTAGTTATTGCACATCCATAAAATAAGCCCTCGATAGGCTAGTTATGTAACAGACGAAAAGGTTTGTTTTTCCCATGAGTTCAACAGTCTAATGGAGCTGATCAGACTTTCAAAACTTTTCCGTCCACTTGAGATAAAAACGTAGTTGTCTACAATGCAATGCAACTGATATTCTCCCTTATTGGAAAAATTAGGAAAGAACACAGGAAGATGAACCAACTGATTAAGATTAGTTTCTGAAGCTATCTTAGGGAGAAAGAAAGGACTGGTCCTGAGAGAGACCCTATATCTTTATGGAATACCATGAAAAAAGGTTTTATGCACAGAGCTTGCAATTCAGAGATCCTCCTGGCTGAAGTAATCGCCACCAAAAAGGCAGTCTTCCAAGACAGGAATTTAAAGTCACAGGTAGCTGCAGGCTCATAAGGTTTCTGCATCAAAGACTGCAGCACCAGAATGAGATTCCAAGGAGGAGAGGGATCCTTACTGGGAGGTCTGAGCAGGAAGATCCTTTTAAGGAAGGCCTTACACAGCCTAGAAGAAAAGGTGGGACTCTCACTCAAATGAATGTTGGAGATAGCGGCCAGTTGGAGTTTGATCATAGAAAAGCTAGCCCCTGTTGAAAGAGAGAGGCCAGGAACATCAAGATGTCCAGGACAGATGCTGAAAAGGGGTCTAGATTGCACGCTTTTGCCCAGACAGAAAATCTCCTCCATTTGCTGGAATAAACTTTCTTGGAAGACGGCTTTTGGGAAGCCAAAATAATGGTCTTAACTGGGGAAGAAAGCCTGAACTAGGAAAGAATCATTGGAATTAGAGGTACCAAGTAGTCAGACAAAGGGACTGACGACTGGGAAGTGGAAGCCAACAAGAATGGGAAAGGAGATCCGGAATGGGATCTAGTATCCAGGGCAGATATTTCAGATGAGACCAAAGGAGGGAAAACTACACCTGACGAGGCCAGAAGGGGGCAATGAGGATGAGGGGAGTCTTCAGGTGACGAGCCTTCTGCAAGACCTTGGGAATGAGAGGAGTTGGGGGATAGACATACAGAAGACCTGTTGGCCAATGGTGAACCAGAGCGTCCCTGGGGGACTCCCCCATTGGAGGGATCAGGGCAAAGTACTTGCTGCATTTGTGACTGATCGGATAGGCAAAAAGATTGCAGCAAAGAAGATCCCAGTGGTCGAATATCCAACTTGCCACTGACGGATTCAGGGACTACTCGTGAGGACTCAGGATAGCTCTGTTGAGTTTGTTGGTGAAGATGGTGGAACTGCTGGGAATATACATTGCAAGAAGAAAGCGCCTGGAAGACATCACCCATTCCCACACTCTCATGGCCTCTCTGCACAGGGGATAAGATCGTGTTCTCCCCTGCTTTCTGATGTACCAGACCACCACCATGTTGTCTGACTGAATTACAATGGTTCCAAGAGAGGGAGACAGTCTTGGATGGCTTGCAACATTAGAAGGGCTGCTCTCATTTTCAGGACATTGATGTGCAATTTGGTCTCTAAGAAGACCATGTGCCCTGGGCAGTCCCCTCCCCAATAATACCAGCCCCCCCCAACAGAGAGGCATCCATGGTCACCATGGCTTGGGGAAGACAGAAGGGTCTGCCTAGAAAAAGGTCCTGAGCTTGGAGCCACCAAGCAAGGTGACATCTGCAGACTTGAGAAATCCTGTCATGGACATGGGATGAAGGTGGGTTGACCACTACACCGCAAGGGTCCATTGTAGAATGCACATGTGATATCTGGCGAGAGGGACAAACTGAATCACTGCTGCCACTGAACCTAGGGCTTGCAAGATTAAGTGGACTGAGGGCCGTTCCAGATCCAGGAGGAGACGGACCTGATCCTTAATCATCTCAACTCTGCGTGGGGGAAGTGCTGCAGTCTCTGACACCATGTCTAGAAGGACCCCGATAAATTCCAGGCTCTGACATAGGACAAGATGAGATCTAGGCAGGTTGACTGTGATGCCTAGGACCCAAAAGAGACAGAGTGTAATCCGTGTCCAGAATGAGTTGATGCCTTGTGGGGGCCATGAGGAGCCAATCGTCCAGGTACAGAAGGACATGGAAACCTTGCAGCCAGAGGTGGGCTGCTACCACTGCCATACATTTGGTGAACACCCGGAAGTGCTGAGGTGAGACCAAAGGGCAGGACTCTGAACTGATGGTGATTGGCATCCAGCCATCCAGAAGCGCAGTCATCTCCTGGAGTGTCTACTTTGATCTGATAGTACATGTCCTTGAGATCCACTGAGCACATCCAATCGTCCTTGCGCAGGAGAGGCCGAATGAATTGAACAGCGACCATCTGGAACTTCGACTTCTTGACTGACAAATTTAACATGCTGAGATACAGAATAGGATGCAGGTCCCTGGTCTTTTTCAGCAATAAAAAGCAGCGAGAGTAAGTTCCAGACCCTTGTTACCCAGTTGGGATTCTCTGGATGGCTCCTTTTTGAAGGAGGTCTCGGACCTCTAGAAGGGTCAACTCCCTCTGGTGGGGTGGAACATCCGGGAGAGATTTTTGAGTTGGAGGGGGCTGAAAAAAGGGTATGAAGTAACCCCTGGACACAATGTTTAACACCCACTGATCTGAAGTAAAATTTGTCCAGGCTAGTAGGTGAAGGGAGAGAAGATCCCCTACTGCCTCCAGGGCAGGACAGCTGGGCAGAGCTTCAGGAGGGGGCTTCTGCAAGAAGGATTCACAGCAGCCCTGGTTCTGCAGACCCCTCTGCTTCTGGGGTGGCACCTGCTGTCAAACCCCCTTCCCTGGCTGGAGGAAGAGGATTCCTGAGGAACATCTTGGAAGGAAGACTGAGACCTGTGGAACCACAGTTTCTTACAATCCCTCTGATATTTGGAAAAGGATCATTGTGGAGTAGAGAACTTGATCCCGACGGTGGACAGAGTCTTTCCTTCCTGCTTACTATGGGTCAGTTTCTTTGACTGAAGGACCAAACAAAGTTGAACCGTCGAACGGGGCATTGGTGAATGGCACCTTGAAGTTTTCTGCAAACTCAAAGGCAAAGCCAGGTATAATGCCTAATGGCAGTGCCAGTGTTCACCGATCGAGAGGTGGCCTCCACCGGACTGGAGATCAACCTCATCGAGGCATTAGCGAGGGAAGTCAGAGTGGACAGCTTCGGAGAGACCAATTTTAAGACTCTCCAAAGGCAGCAACTCAAAGGGAAGTGGAGAGTTCCGATACCAAGTCCCTTTGCATCAGAATAAATTGTGCCATGTAGTTGGTTGTTCTCAGTCTGAACGTAGCGGAGGCAAACACGTGCTTCCCAAAACAGTCAGTCACCCGAGACTCACTGTTCGGGGGCGGGACCATGGAGATCTGTTTGGAGAGCTCCTTTTTCGTAGCTGCGGCCACCACAATAGCGTTGACGGGTACGCCTTTGCTCCAGAATGCCTTGTGTTTGGGAGAACTTAAGAACTTATCAGCTCTCTTGGGGAACTGGTACTACTATGTTCGGGTCCTTCCACGCCCAGCTGGCAATGAGCTGGATGAGCTCATCGGCAAGGGGAGATACCCAGGTAGAAGATGGGCCTGTCCCAAAGGCCTTCAGGAACACGGATTCCTATGAAGACAGGATGGGGGAAGACCAACCGCCTTGCTGTTTAAGGATCTTGAGGATGTCCGCAAAGGACATCTCCTCAGGTGGAGGTCTGGGGGACCTGTCTCCTTCTTTGAAATCCGTGCTTTCAGTGAAAGACTCTCGAGGGGGAGTCCAAGTGTGTCCTCTTGCACGTCCTCTTCTGAGGAGGCTTCTCCGTGGTGGGCTCTGGAGAAGACTCTGAAGAGAAAGGGATCCCAATGGGGGAAATGCTCATCTGAAGCCGCTCACGGGAGGACTGACCCTCTTAGGATGATGAGGTCATGCCAACCAATGTTGACAGAGGCAGGAGAGGATTCAGAGCTGAGGTAGAGGCCGCTGACCATTTAGAGACAGTCCCTCTCTATTGCCCAGAAAGCCAATGGGGTGGACGAAGCTCGCCTCCCCCTCACCGGTTGTAGCCGACCAGGATGGAAGGGGTGACCCTAAGGCAGCACAGACGTCTCCAAACAATATCAACCCTGAGCTGTCCAAGGCAGAGGCCCCTAAAGGGAAGGAACGGTCTGAAAACTCTGGTCCCGACCCCACTCCCCAGTGACCTCGCAGGGCCGAGGCACCGCCAGTTCCAAGGGCAATGGAGATGAACCCAACAGGGACCCAGACGGTGTGGGAAGGGAAGAAGTGCTTAACACCAATGGCCTCTCCCTAGAGATGCCCTGATCCTGGGGGAACCGAACCCAGATGGGTCATTAGAAAGAGAAGCGCTCATGGCTGGTGAAGATCCCCCCCGGGTATGTGGGCAGGGGATGGCAACAAGCCCAATTCGATTTTGGCCTTGAAAAAGATAGTCATCCTATCCATATCTGAGGAGAGAAGACGCCTAGTGGAATGGGAAGATAGGGAGGAATGGCCCAACCTAGTTGAAGGTCTGTGGCCTTGAGAGGGAGACCTGCTGGAAAGCTCTGGATCGATCTTCTAGGGCTGGAGGGGGAGCCTTCAACAACAATCGGATCTGACAAAACTGTTGGATCCGAGTCTGCTCGGATGCGAAAATGTAGAGGGTATGGCTGTCAGATCCAACAGGTAGGCTGGATCAGGGGACAGTGTAGGTCAGCTCGGATCAGAGGACCTCTGAGGCTTCCAGGTCTCGGATCAAACAGAGAAAGCCAGAGTTCTTGGAGCAGAAGAGCCAGGATCTGTAGCTAGGGAGGTTGGTCTTGGATCCGGGGAGCTGTGATCAGACAGCCTCACCTTTTTGCCAGGAGAATTCCGCAAGGAGGAAGACTTCCTCTTAGTATCCGAGGGAGGCTTAGAAAGGGACCCAAATAAACAACAGACCCCAGTTAGCCAGCCCTTTTAGAAAAAGTGTGTTCCTGCATTCTAGGAGAGCCCTAGGGTTGAATCCGGCATAAATGACACATTCAACCTCCAGATGTGGATCTTTTAGGCAGTAAACACACTCCTTGTGCGTGTTGGAATGCGGCATTTTGAGACTGCATGAGGAGCTACTTTTAAATAGTACAGTTGTGTACACTTATCATAAATGTAAATGTTCGAGTGTATTCACTGTTGCAGTCATCACCTGTGTGTCATCCCTGCTATGGTAGCCCTCAGCTGGCCCAAATACCAGAGTCACTGTTTTTCTGGGTCAGCTGCTGTCGCCTGTACACTGATGTCAGGTTGTCAGTGTTATCAAGCAAGGGAGCTGACGCCACTACATCAGTTTTTTTTCCCTAACCAAGCAGAAGCCCCGGGAGATAAGGCACAAAAAACATGGTGGTGAACAACCATCCCAAGAAGCTAAAGTCACCAAAAGGAAAAAAAAATGCAATGGGGCAGGGAGGGAGGGAAACCAGGACTGCAACAGTGAATACACTCGAACATCTACATTTATGGTAAGTGTACACAAATTAGAAGTTATGTACTCACCATAACGTTCCATCTGAGTAGGTGTATTCATTTGTCTGCAACCTGTGGGTTATGGATCCGACATCGGATCCGAACCGGCATGGTTTTCCAGCTATGGATCCAAGCTCTCAGCTTCTCCCCTCACCCATAATGCCCTGCTCTACCCTCATGACCTCAGATCGAGTTTGCCAAAGCAACAACACCCTGAAAAGGGTAACATAGAATATGCAGGAAACTGAAAGGCCAGGGATATAGGAGGGCGGGATGGTTGCAGACAAATGAATACACCTACTCAGATGGAACGTTATGGTGAGTACATAACTTCTAAATCTGAAGTAGGATATTCATTTGTCTGCAACCTGTGGGACAGAGTCCCCAGCTACCTGAATCTTGGGCGGCCATCATGGAAGGATATTCCGGAGCACCGCGGAGCCAAAGGATGCTCTACCCCTAGATGCAAGATCCAACTTATAGTGGGAAATAAAAGTATGAGATGAAGCCCACGTGGCTGCTGCACAAATATCATCTAGAGGAATCCTAGCCTTGAAGGCTGCCGAGGTAGATACTGACCGGGTTGAATGGGCATGAACACCCTCCGGTGCGGGCCTTCCTGAAGCTTGATAAGCCAATAAGATGCACTGTGAAATCCAGCGGGACAGAGAAACTTTAGAAATTGGCTTGCCCAAATTGAATTTTGCAAAGGAAATAAACAACTGGTCGGATTGCCTATGACCAGCCGTCCTGTTCAGATAAAATCTAAGTTGCCTGTGAACATCTAATGAGTGTAGCTTATATTCACCTTTGTTTTCATATTTAGGGAAGAAAACAGGGAGGTTAATGGACTGATTGATGTTTGCTTCAGAAGCGACTTTAGGAAGAAAGGACGGGTTGGTCCTGAGGTAGACACGGTCCGGATGAAATACCAAGTAAGGAGGTTTAGCTGATAATGCTTGAAGCTCAGAAACTCTCTTGGCCGATGTAATGGCTACCAAGAAGGCTGTCTTGTAGGACAAGAATTTGAGATCCACCGTAGCCGCTGGCTCGAAAGGAGGGGCGGTCAAGGCCTGTAGGACCAGAGAGAGGTCCCAAGGAGGAACTGCTTGTTTTATAGGCGGCCTGAGAAGAAAAGTACCTTTAAGAAAAATTTTACACAATTTGGCTGACATAAGAGGATTAGAGTCATGGCCAATGTGATAATGAGAAATTGCCGCCAGTTGTACTTTGACTGTGGAACTGCTGGCACCATCGTTAAAGAGAGTGGTTAGAAAGTCAAGCACTAAAGGAAGAGGAACCGTGAAGGGATTCAGGCCTTGCCGCTCCGCCCACAAAGAAAACGTTTCCACTTGCTTCGTAAACCTTTCTAGTGGATGGTTTATGAGCTGCCACCAAAATTGCCTTAACCGGTGACGAAATACCGGGAGTCCTAATCAAGAGTGGAACTGGAGCAGCCAAGCGGTCAGCTTCAGGTTGTCCAGATTCGAGGAGGAATGCAAGATGGATGGGATATCAGATCCGGGATGGGATCTAGAATCCAAGGAGGATTCACCGAGTGAGACCTTAGGAAGGGGAACCAGATCTGTCGAGGCCAAACGGAGCAATGAGAATCATTCTGCAACCCACCCGAGAGGCTTTCTGAAGAACTTGGAGCATCAGAGGCAAGGGTGGATAAGCATACAGAAGACCGGGTGGCCAAGCATGCACCAGAGCGTCTCTTGGGGTACCTCCGGGAGGAGGTATCAGAGCGAAAAACTGTCGCACTTGGTGTTTGAGGGAGAGGCAAAAGATCGCATGAAGGGTTCCCCACCGTGCGAATATGCGTGTCGCTACTTGACAATTGAGAGACCACTCGTAAGGGGTCAGAATGGTGCGACTGAGCTTGTCCGCTAGGATGTTGGACCGACCCGGAATGTGCGTTGCTATTAGAAAGCGGTTGGTGGAGATTGCCCATTCCCAAACTCTCATGGCTTCTCGACAAAGAGGGTAAGACCTTGTTCCCCTTGCTTGTTGATGTACCAGACAACAGACATGTTGTCCGATTGAATCGCAATTGTTCCCAAGGGAAGAAAGTCCTGAAGTGCTAGCAACGCTAAGAGCACTGCTCTCATCTCTAGAACATTGATATGCAGTAAGGTCTCTGAATCGTCCACGTGCCTTGGACGGTCCGGCCCATAAAGTGCCCCCACCCGAGGCGGGAGGCGTCCGTGGTCACCGTGGCGAGAGGGGGCGAAGCACAAAATGGGCGGCCTTTGTGGAGATCCGGCGAGTGGAGCCACCACAAGAGGGACCGCTTGCAAGCCTTGCTGATCGCTATGGGATGATGCATGGGGAGAGCAAGGTATGACCACTGTACTAAGAGCGTCCACTGTAGAATGCGCATATTGAGCCTGGCAAGAGGAAGAAGTGCTACAGCCGATGCCATGGACCCTAGAGCCCTCAGGACCAACTCCGCCGGAACAGAACTTGAATGGAGAATGGCCCGCACCTGGAGCTGCAGATTTTGAACTCTGTCCGCAGTGAGGAAGGCTCGTAAACTCCTTGTGTCTAGCCTGGCCCCTATAAAATCTAAGAGCTGTGTGGGGGCCAGGTTGGATTTCTTTGTATTTATTGTGATGCCCAGAAAAGGAGCAAGATGGAGAAAGGAGTCTCGCGCCAGTAGAAGTAGATGCCTTGTTGGGGCGGTAAGAAGCCAGTCGTCCAGGTAGGGAAAGACCTGCACCCCCTGAAGCCTCAGGTGGGCCGCTACCACTGCTAATACTTTGGTGCACACCCTGGGGGCTGTGGTGAGGCCAAAAGGAAGGAGCCCGAACTGGTAGTGACTGGCTCCCAGCCGAAGCGGAGAAACCTCCTGGGCGCCTGTCCATCAGGATGTGGTAGTACGCGTCCTTGAGGTCTATCGCGCACATCCAGTTATTTTCTCCCAGAAGTTGGAGAATAGATTGCAGGGTGACCATTCGACATTTTTCTTTGGGGACTGCCAGATTCAAGAGAGAGGTCCAGGATTGGTCTTAGTTCCCCCGTCTTCTTTGGCACGAAAAAGAATCTGGAGTAGAACCCTGATCCGATCTGGTCTGGGGGGACGGGCTGGATGGCTCTTTTCTTTAGCAGATGGCCAATTTCTGCCAAAGCGGCCTCCCGTTGACCGGGTGGGACGTCTGGGAGGAACTTCAACTTTGGAAGGTGAAGGAAAGGGATGCGATATCCTCTGGATATGATTTGGAGAACCCAGCGGTCTGATGTTATGGACTCCCATGCCGCTAGGTGCCCAACGTCCCAGACTGCCTCCAGAGTGGAGCAGTCGGGCAACCCCTCAGGGTTGCTGCGCGGGCCGTTCAGAGAAAGGTTCCCTGGACCCGAAGTTTCTGGGAGCCCCTCTGCCTCTAGGGCGGCGTCCTCCCTGTCCTCCTCTGCCACGGAAGGACTGGTTGTCCGGAGCAGGCTGGGACTGCTGCGACTTCCGGAACCACATCTTCTTCTGACCCTTTTGGTTCCTAGAATAGGGCCTCTGGGGTGCAGAGAAGCAGATTCCGACGGCAGACAGCGTCTTCCCGTCCTTTTCGCTCTGGGTCAACGTCTCGCGAACGGTTTTGCCAAACAGAGCAGAACCATCAAAGGCGTTCGCAAACGACGCTTTGAAGGGCTCAGAAAAATCGCAGTGACGGAGCCAGGCCTGACGTCTAGTGACTAGTCCTGTCCCCGCAGCTCTAGCGGCGCCTTCCGTTGCATGGGAGAGTAGCCGCATAGAAGTATTAGTAACTGACCTAAGAGTGGCCATACGGGTGGAGTGCAGAACCCTGTCCTCCTCCGAAATGGACTCGGGGGGGGATGCAGCGTATTCTTTAATAAGATCTCGCTGCATCCTAATGACATGTGCCAAATAGTTCAGCGCCCTTACCGAGAAGGTCGCTGAACTAAACATCCGCTTCCCCAAGCGGTCCATCATCCGAGACTCCTTGCTCATGGGGTGGACTGAGGGACTCTCCTGAGCCAGTTCCCTCTTGGTGGCCGCCACCGTCAACATGGCATCTACCGGAGGCCCCTTACTCCAATGGGCCCGGTCGGATGGCGGACTAAGGATCCTATCTGGTCTCTTGGGAATTGGCTCCACGGTGTCCGGTTCCTTCCACGCCCTGGTGGTAATAAGGTCCACCAGGGGGTCGGCAGGGGGGGACACCCAAGAGGTAGATGGGCCCGCTTCAAATGCCTCCAAGAACACGGACTCGTCCGAGGAAGACTTGGGGGCAGACCACCCCCCCCTTATACGGAGCATTTCCATGATGTCTCCAAATGAGACATCCTCGGGGGGGTGACTGTGGGGAGCCTTCCCCTTCCTCCAAGTCCGTGTCTTCTGTGAGAGACTCGGGGGAGTCAATGTGCCTCCTTTTGCATGTATGCTTGCGAGGGACATCCTCTGGGGGGCTGTCAGAGGAGTCCTCACAAGCAGCAATTTGTTCCATAGGAGCAACTTGGGGCACAGAAGCGGGCTGTCCCAGGGGCCGGATGGTGGAAGCCTGGCCCAGTGCAGAGGGAGCGCGGGACGGAGCCGGAACAAGTGCCGGGGGTCCGGAGACCCTCAACAGAGCCCAAAAGCCGAAGGGGAGCCGACCTCGACCAAAGGATCCGACAATCGGCTCCCCCTCGGATCCGAAGAGTGGACCGGAGCCGGCGCCGAAGCGCTCGGATCCGAAGGGACAGTGCACTCCGACACAGACGGCGCCGAAGGAGCACTGATCCCCCCGGATCCGAGGCTCGGATCCAGGCTCCGAGAGGTCGGATCTGACGCACTCGAGGGCAGGGTCGGATCCGAAGTACCAAGTACTATCGGCGCCGACCCACCCCGGCTCGAAGCTGCTCGGCTCCAGCTGCTCGAACCCGGATAGCGGGTCGGAGAAGGAGCAATAGGCTTAAAAAAGGGTGTTGAGCTCCCCCCCAGAGGGGGGGGGAGGCAAGAGCACTCCCATCTGCATCTGGGCCTGGATGAATCTTCTCATCATCCGGTCCAGATCAGCATCTGAAAGGCTATATGTAGATCTCGACGAGGCTACCGAGGTAGGCCTGGAATGCCTCCTCGATAGCCTCGACGGAGATCGGGTCTCCTCCTCCTCAGGACCGGTGAAAAGCACACAGGGGACCGGAGCCGAGAAGGAGGAGACCGAGCCGACGGAGCCGGGAGAAGCCCGCTTGGCTGGCGGGGCCGAAACAGAGGTCTCGGCCCGCCGCTTGTGGTGCTTCTCCCTCCGGTCCTTTTTCCTAGCATCCCTCTCCTCTCCAGAAATGGGAGGTTGAGTCCCAGGAGCAGGAGGGGGTGCCACGGAGGGAATAACCGGAACCACGGTTGCTCCCGAGGGAGCGGAGGCCGGAGCCGAGTCTGGCGGTAAAAGACCCGCCAAGACAAGCTTGGACCTCCGCTCCCTAAGTGCCCTGGGGTTGAACCCTGCACAAATGGAGCATCCAGATGTGAGGTGTTCAACCCCCAGGCACTTAACACACCGAGTGTGGCCATCAGCCGGGGAGAGCTTATGGCCACACTCGGAGCATTTAGAAAAAACAGATTTGGGCTGATCAGCCATCCAAATCTATAAAGCTACTAAAATAAAGTAACTAAAACTAAGACAGACACACAGGCCCAACACACACACTCTCGCCAACAGCGAGGGAGGGAAAAAATACTTAATTTAACTCTAAATAAAACTATCAAAGAGGGAAACCTAAACTTTCACACAAAAATGCACAAAAAACTTTAAATTTTCTGAATTAACAGTTAAGAAACTAGCACTTAGCTGAGAGCTATGAATACCAATCCAGTCACCAGCGGCAAAGCGAGATCTGAGGTCATGAGGGTAGAGCAGGGCATTATGGGTGAGGGGAGGAGCTGAGAGCTTGGATCCATAGCTGGAAAACCATGCCGGTTCGGATCCGATGTCGGATCCATAACCCACAGGTTGCAGACAAATGAATATCCTACTTCAGATGTACAGTTGTGTACACTTACCATAAATGTAGATGTTCGAGTGTATTCACTGTTGCAGTCATTACATTTGGGTAATCTGCTGGCAGGTTGCCCTCAGTCGGCCTGATTAATAAAAGTCTTGGGTCCTGCGTCGGTTGCTGTCCCTTCTTCCATGACGTCAGGTCGTCAGGGGTATAAAACATGTAGCCGACGCCAAAACATCTGTTTTTCTTGCCCCAGATGTCAGGTGCCCCCCTAATGGGGAGCAAATAAACACAAAAACACATAGGTATACCTCCAACCAAAAGCAAATACACCAAAAGGCTTTTAAGCATAGTAAAGGAAAGGAGAGGTATAGCCAGAAAAAACTAGGGGGCTGGAGGGAGGGTAACCAGGACTGCAACAGTGAATACACTTGAACATCTACATTTATGGTAAGTGTACACAACTGTACTATGTTCTTCGTGTTTCACTGTTGCAGTCATTACATTTCGGTAGATTCTCAAAGCTATGGTTGGGAGGAGGAGGAGTTTATACAGCATTAGGGCCAGTTATAAAGCCCTGCAAGACAGCAGTGGCGAAGCCAGCTCTGGATTTAGAGAAATTGGTAAATGATGGTGCTTGGTGAAAGTATGTACAGAACTCCAGGTAGCAGCTTCTAGGATTATCCCTGGTAGGAACACCTCTGAGAAAGGCTGCAGAAGTAGATACAGCCCTGCTGGAGTAAGATCTGATCCCCTGGGGACAGGTTTTCCATGGAGCTTATAGCAGAAATGAATGCAATGGCTTATCCATTTAGAAATGGTTTGTTTTGAAATAGCCTTCCCCTCTGTCCCTGCAGCAAATGCTACCAGCAATTGTTCAGATTTTCTTCCAGATTTAGTCCTGTCCAAATAGAATCTTAGTTGTCTGTGCACATCCAAGGAATGCAGAATCTGTTCCCCTTTGTTCTGTGGATTGGGGAAGAAGGTTGGCAAATGAATGGACTGATTAAGAGCCACACTGAAAACCACCTTGGGCATGAAGGATGGATTGGTCCCGAGATGATGAAAGGCTCCACTGCCATAAGGGCCTATAATTCAGAGATCCTTCTAGCTGAAGTGACTGCTAAAAGGAAGGCGGTTTTCCTAGAAATAAATTTTAAGTCTGCAGTAACAGCTGGCTCGAAAGGAGGTAGAGTGAGTTTCTCCCAAACAATGTTACGGTCCCAGGCAGGGGTAGGAGCTCTCCTGGGTGGTCTCAAGTTTTTTGTCTCTCTTGAGATACCGCTTGAGCAGAGGAAGAGAGAAGAGGGGAGGTTCTGTGTTATAGTGAGTTGAAATAGCTGAGGAGTGGATTTTAATGGAGGAAAAAGACAGGCCCTTGTGAAGCATCTCAGTTAAGTATTGCAAAATCTGAGGTAAACTGGGCGCTGCTGTGCTCATTCCTAAAGATTGGTTCCAGGCACAGAATCTTTTCCATTTGTCAGCATAAGATTTTCTAGTACTAGGTTTCTTCGCCTCCAAGATGACATCCATCACAGATTTGCTGAGGGATGATAAGGGTGAATTTAAGTGATCAGGCAGGCTGCAAGGTTCAATGTTAGAAGCTGAGGGTGCAGAATTTGGTTCTCCTGCTGAGAAAGCAGGGAAGGGGTCTGAGGCAGGTGCCATTGAGATATTTGCGACACACTGCGCAGGAGGGGGGTACACCAGTGTTGGCGCGGCCAGTCTGGAGAAATCAAAATCATCCTTGGTTTGTCCTGTTTGACTTTTAGTAGAACTTTGGAGAGTAGAGGCAGAGGGGGAAAGGCGTAGACTGATAAGTTTTTCCAGATGAAGGAAAGAGCATCCACTTTTCAGGCTTGCTTGTTGGAAGTCCTTGTGTAAAACTTGTCCAACTGGAAGTTCTGGGGGGAGGCAAAAAGATCCATGTCTGGGCTCCCCCATTCGCTTGTCAACATGTTGAAAATCCGTGGTTCCAGTTTCCACTCGTGTGGGTCCATGAGGTTTCTGCTTAGTCCGTCTGCCAGTGCATTCAATTTTCCTGGCAGGAATTGAGCTTGTAGATGCACTTGGTAGCTCAAGGCTGTGTTCCACAATGCCATGGCTAGTCGGTAGAGGGGGTAGGAATGTGTATCACCCTGCTTATGTACCACATAACCGTGTTGTTGTCCGTCTTTACCATTAGTTGTCCTGGAAGAATGTAGTTCTTGAAGGCTGTCAGAGCATTCTGTACAGCTAACATTTCTTTTTGATTGATATGTAGGTGCATTTGATTTGGGTTCCATTTGCCCTAAATGCACTTCCCTGCCAGGTGAGTTCCCCATGCATAGTCTGATGCATCTGTAGTTAGGGTTTGGGTGGCAGGGGGTAGTGTGAATGTAGTCCCTTGTTCTGCTGGCAGGCTTCTGCCCACAACAGGAACTCTAGGCGTAGGCACGGTATGATAGGAATCATTGTTTCCAGGCTGTGACAATGTTGACTCCATAGACTTTTTAGATACCACTGTAGTTTCCTCATATGCAGTCTTGCATATGGAATTAAAAGAATGCAAGAGGCCATGAACCCCAAGGCTTGCAGTATTTGTCTTTGCAGATAGGGTTTTTGTGGCCACTTGTTTGAAGTAAGTTACCAAATGAATATGCTTCTCTGGCATGAGGAAAGCCATCCGGGCAATTGTATCCAAGCTTGCACCCAAGAATGTAATCTGTTGACAGGGTACTAGTTGTGATTTCTTTTCATTTATGGTGTATCCCAGCCAAGTCAGAACCCTTTTTACAAACGCCAGATGATTTAGAAGTATGCCTTGGTTTTCTGCCTGAATTAGACAATCATCCAGGTATGGGTAACTGATAAATGCAAGTAGCCTACTTTGAAGTACAGGTATCTTCTGCAAGATTCCCTGATTGGGATGTGCAGGTATGCTTCTTTTAAATCTACAGTTGCCAACCAGGCATCTTTGCCTAGCATAGGAAGTAACTGGTGAAGAGTCAGCATCTTGAATTTTGGAATCTCCAGGAAAAGTATTTAGAGTAGACAGGTCCAGGATTGGACGCCATGATTTGTCTTTTCTGGGTACCAGAAAAAGCCTGGAATAGAAACCTTGTCCCTTTTCCTCTTCTGGTACCAGCTGAATAGCTCCCATGCTTAAGAGGGAAAGTATTTGTTTTTGAGCCTCTGCCCATTGATTTGGGGGCAGGTCTGGCCACCCGTTTGGTGTTGGCAACGTGTGGAAATGAAATCTGTATCCCTGGGACACTATATTTAAAACCCATTTGTCCTGGGTTATGAGTTCCCAGTTCTTTGCATGAACAGCAATCTTTCCCCCCAAAGGGACGCTTAAAAGATAAGTGCTTGGTAATTTTAAAAGGAAGTCATTGAGACTGTTTACTATAGGGGGGGGGTGTCTTGTTATTTCCAGATTTAGAAGTGGACCCACTGCTTAGTTCTGAGAGTCCCCTGGGACTGAAACCTGGGTTTTTTTCTGTGTCTGGGTTTGGCTTGAGAGGATCTGGAAGGGGCTGGAAAGGACAAATTCTTAGAGGGCCAGTGCCTACTAAATCTAGGAGGCTGAACTTGTAAGAAATCTTTAACAGTTTGCATAGATTTAGCTTTATCTTCCATCCTTTTTAGAACTTCTTCAGCCTTATTGCCAAACAGGCGGTCCCGATTTAAAGGAGTATCCAACAATTTAACTTTAACATGATCAGGCAAAGATTGCTCCTTAAGCCAAGAATGCCTTCTAAGCACAGACCCAGTAACAGCAGCCCTGCAAGAGGCCTCTAAAGAAACAAAACCACATTGCAAAGTATGTTTTCCAACTTGTTCAGCAGAATGCATTAAATCCGGTAAATCTTTATTTTCCACAGTCAGGAATCAACATCATTTTCTGTTTAAGCATATGAAATTGGCACTTTAAAGCTCTGATTGCCAAGGTTGCAGAAGTATAAACCTTTTTACCCCATCTATCCAGCGTCTTGCAGTCTCTATCAGAAGGGGTAGGATTTTTAGCAGTAGAAGCCTTAATGCCCTTGGGTCCCTGAGAAATGGGTTTCTGGATCTACAACAGGATTTTTGAAAAGGAACTTGTGGGACTCAAGAACCCCGTAGTACCTGCCAGGTTTACTAGGAGTCGGAGGCAGGGAATCAAGGGCCAAACTGGATTCCGAGAACACATCATCAACAATGTCTAGTACAGGAGGTATAGCCAAAGGCCTATGCTGAGGTAAAAGAAGGAAATCTCTAAGCCTCTTTTTTGAATCAGAAAATTCCCGGCTTTCCCAGTGGAAATGCTTCCTTAAAGTATGTAAAGTTTACCCAAAAGAAAAATCCTCAGGAGGGGAAGCAGAGGGAATGGAATCCTCTGCATCAGAATCCTCATAAGTAGGTATGGCCAAATCAAGGTCATTAGAAGAGTCAGAAGAAACAGAACCTGATCAGAAGATTCATAAGCAAGCTCAGCCCTAGGCCTCTTGGGGGGGGGGGTGACTACCCCTGATTAGAGTCATTAGATCTTCAGCCATTTTTATCATTTGTATTTTAGGCACAGGGGCCTGAGCGTTAATTTTTTAGACATGGATCGAGATTTAGGCCTTAGTAAAGAAGGAGGTGTTTCAATATGCAAGTCTATAGGCCTGAATACACCCTCAGAAGCCAGTGCCTGCACAGCGGCTCCGGACCCATCCAAGGTAGAGACATCCGCTGGTTCCATAGTTGAAGTATCTCTTGGTATACCGGACTCCAAATGGGTCTCAGTAGAGGCCTGCGAATCAGAAGTAGCGGGTATCAGGGGCTGCGAAAGCACCTCACTGAGTACTGGCAAACTGGCGACTGGCTTAGGAGAAGCGTCGTCGGCAGTTTTGGACCTCGACGGCCTGTGTCTGGCTTTATCTTTGCATTTTTTCAGAATCCCGGTAGTCAGATGGCTAATCAATGACATTTCTGGATAATTTATTTATTTATTCCAGCTTGGTGACCGGGGAGGTCCACTGGGCACGAGAGCCCATTTTCAGTGGAGGCCCGGGGAGAAAAGCTCCACAATACAAAGTTACATTACAAAGAGAATTACAAGAAAAATATCTGCATTGCAATCAACAGGTAGTACAACAAACAACAGGTAGTATTACAGTCAAAACAGGTATAATTCAGTAAAGACAGCAAAACTATTAAACATTTTTCAAGAGAAAGACAGGCATACAGCATAATGGCTGGATGTTACTGTTTAGTTACATTTATAATCTAAGTATACGAGAGAAATTAGGAAGGTATGAAGGTTAGCCAGGAGAGGAGGAGGAGCAGAGCTTGGGAGGTATGAGCTGAAGAGTGCAGTTACATTTCCTGTGAAGAAACGGGTAAGAATGAAGTTGTGTTTTGAAGGTGTGTGGAATGTCACAGGTCCTCAGAGTAGAGGGCAGGGCATTCCATTTTATGGCTAGGGAAAAGGAGAGTAGAAGCTGACCAGCTGGGCGCTTGGGTTTTTGGACGATTATAAGGTTTTGGTGAGTAGGTCTAAGGGGGTATATGGTTATAGGATATTAGATAATGCAGGGCAGCTAGTAGGTTGGAATAATAATTTGTGGGCTGTGACGAATTGGAGGAAGTCAAGTTGATTAGGGAGTTCAAGTCAATTTAAAGAATGTAGGGAGGTGCAGTGATGGAAGGAGGATTTTGCCTTGGTAGCGAATTTGGAGATTTTATTGTAGCAAACTTCCAGTCTGAAGGTGAGTGTGGAAGATAGATTGGTAAGCAGAGGAGCGCCATACAAAAGAGAGGGGGAGGAGATAGGTAGTGGCCAAAGTCTGTCTGGTGGAGGAAGTGAGTTTTATGAGGGTTTTCTTTATGTTAAGTTGGATGTGAGTATTGAATTTTAAGTGTTCGTCGATGGTGACCCCCAGGAGTTTGGCAGAGGGAACCACTTTGATAATAGAATTGTTAAGGTAATTTAAAGTGAATTTTTATCAATAGGAGTGGATTTTGAGGGAGTGAATAGAGGAATCTTAGTTTTATTAGGGTTTAGTGAGAGGTGGTTTTGGTGCATCCAGTTTTCAGTAGTTGAGAAGGCAGTTTGAGTTAGAGACTGAAGATCAGATAGGTTAGAGGCGCAGCAGATCAAAATGGAAAAGTCTGCGTATTGGACAATTTTGGTATTGGGTATGGCTTTGTAGAAATAAAGAAGTTAAACAGCAAAGGGCCTAGTATGGAACCTTGGGGTACTCCTGTAGGGGTGGGGAGGAAAATGGAGGAGGCCTGGCCCCATATGACAGCTTGGGACCTGTCAGAAAGATAGCTGGAGAACCAGGAAAGAGTTTTTTGGGAGATGTAGAGATTCGATAGATGATTTAATAGATGAGTGTGGGAGATGGTATCGAAAGCTTTAGATAAGTCTAGTACAACAGCTGAAACTATGTTATCAGAGTCTCGAGCTAGACTGACAGAATGTAAGAAGGATAGAAGGGCTGTGTTGGTACTATGTCCAGAGCGGAAGTCGTGCTGGGTAGGAGAGAGTAGCTGGTGTTCAGTAAGGAATGGCATGAGCTGCAGGTGTATGCATTTTTCAAGAAGTTTAGAGATTGATGAGAGGATGGCTATAGGGCGGAAACTGGAAACATTACAGTTTTTACCACCCTTGTGGAGTGGTAGAATAAATGCAGAACGCCATTGTATGGGTACATAGGACTCAAGTAGTGATCTATTTATCAGGATGCTGATAGGGAGAGCAATACCGTTGGAGGCAATTTTAAGAAGGAAGAAGGAATGTTGTCTGGGACATTGGTGCAAGGTTTAAGTTTGGAGAGAAGCTTTTTTATAAGGAAGGTGGATACAGGTTTAAGTTCAAAAGTAGGGGGTGTAGGAGAGGAGGAGGAAGGTTGAGCAGAGGGGGTGGAGGGTTATTGTTGGTGAAGGTCTTGATTAGATCAGCAATAGAAGAGGTGAAGAAGGTGTTGAACAGTTCGGCGATTTCTTGTTCAGATTTACTAGTATCAGGACATGGGTTGTTTTTTGTACCAGGCTTGAGGAGGGAATTAATAGAACTCCAGAAATGTTTTTTTTTTTTTTTTTACATGATTTATTTGGAGTTTGATGTAGTAGAATTTTTTTATCTTTAATGACTTGTTTTTTAGCTTGGTTTCGAAGCTGTTTATATTTAAGTAACAATACAGGCTGTTTATGTTGGAGATAGCTTTTCCAGGTTTTGTCTCTTTGTAGCATAATTTTTTTGGTTTCTTTGGTAAGCCATGGGGCGGTTTTAGCTTTAACTCTTTTTGTTCTTATTGGAGCTAGGCAGTTTAGGACAGTTAAGAATGTAGAGTTGAAATACTCAACGGCATCGTTTAAAGGTAGGGTTTTTAGTGGGTTCCAGTTAGTGAACTTAAGGGAGTCAGAAAAGGTAGAAGGGTTAAAGTTAGTGAGGTTGTGAGTATGTAAGAGTTGGTGGGAATGTGAGAAAAAGGGTGTAGCTCTATGAGTGAAGGCAGGGAGGTGGTCTCCTAATGTGTCAGGAGTGACACCAGATTTTGTTACGGTGAGATACCAGGATCCAGTCTAGGATGGAACCTGGGGGGTTGGTTTTGTTGGGCCTAGTAATGGAGTTAGTGAGTTGAGTGAAATTGAAGAGATTGATTGAAATGGTAGGATTAGGGTCGATGATTATTTGCCAGTCAATATTTACATCACCCATAATATAAGGTTTCAAGTTTATTAGAGGAGGTCCAGGAGAGGATATCTTCCAGGGTATTGGTGTTGTTACCAGGAGGAATCTAGAGGGAGATGATGCAGATATTTTTATGGTCATTTAATTTTATAGTTCATAGTTCATAGTTCATAGTTTAGTACTAAGCTACTAACTGGTGAGCCAGCCATTTTAAGCCTAGCCAATTCCTTGTGAGACTCAAAACCCCTGCCTTGTGTTTGTGTAATAAACACAAACACCTAAGCCACCCTCCCAACCCTCTAGAAGGCCAGTTACAAGTTCAGCATTATTAAAGGAAGGGATAGGGTTAGGGTAGGGAGTGATGGACAAATGATTGGAGTAGATTATAGTTACACCACACCTTTTACTTAGGCAGTCGGATCGGAGAGATAGATAGCCAGGGAGAAGGAATTCGGAGTCTGTTATGTGTGGTTTTAGCCAGGTTTCAAAGATGGCTACAATGTCAGGTATGATTGAGCCAGGCATGAAAGAGGGTATGCTTATTTGCTAAGCTTTGGGCGTTGATGGTGAGGAATTTAAGGTATTTACTGGTGGATTTGTTGTTGGAGCTAGGGTTGTTTGTTAGAGAAATGTTTGGTCCTGGGTTGGGATGAATGTCACCTGCTAAGCAGAGGTAAGAGAGAAGGGGAATAAGTTTGTGAGGACTGTGTTTGGTTAGGAATGGATGGTAGGGGGTGGGTTTGGATTTGTAGAATTTAGTAGGGATTCGGAAGAGTTTTACTTTTAAGAGAAGGATGGGGTCAGAGGGAGATAAAGAGGCAGAGACATTGTGGAAGTGATTTGTGAGGTGGGGGTGTGGAGGAGGAGGTATAGGGTGTAGGTGCAAGTTGGTATAAGAGGAGGCATGATACAAAGGAAGTAGAATGAGGATTAGGATAGATGTAGGGGTACGGATTATAGTAGGAAAAGTGAGCATGGTAGATGGAGTCAGATTAGAAATGAAAAGATATTTAGGTCAGAGAGAGCTAGATAGGTCCCTTGTGTGTATGCAACTATCCAAGTAATATAACCCTCTGTCTATAGAAAAATGGATGATGCAGAGAAGCCCAAACCAACTAACACACAATTCCCAAATGACAATTATTAAATGAGGGAAAAGCAACGTCCGAGGATTATTGATTTACCAAAGATGCGTGTTCCCAACAATTATATCCGATCATATAAAATCCAGGATGCATACATATAGCTTTGATAAAAAGCAAAAACAGAGTTGCAATGTCCTATATAGCAATTCAAAAAGCCGTACAAAAATAATGAGACACAAAAATATAATGACGATGGACAGTGCGCTGATTAAATAAAGCACAAAATCGAAAGTAAGGTACGTCGTGGTCAGGTTCTAGGCAAGGAATACAGTACGAATGAAAATCTTTATGAGGTATTTGCTTTCCACAAGTAATGCAATTATTAACTTTTACTGACATCGGTAAGGAGCAAGAAAAGTTTCCCCAACTGGGTACTTAGTTTTAAGTTGAAGACTTCAGAGCTGAAACTCGAAAATGAAAATTTCAGGAGTCGGCCGACCGGCACTTGCGAACTGCTTCTCCTTCGGGCACCGCACGGCAAGAAAGACTGATGTAATGGCGTCGGCTGCATGTTTTATACCCATGACGACCTGATGTCATGGAAGAAGGGACAGCAACCGACGCAGGACCCAAGACTTTGTTAATCAGGCCGACTGAGGGCAACCTGCCAGCAGATTACCCAAACGTAATGACTGCAATAGTGAAACACGAATAACATCTGTACTATGTATTTAGTGTTTGACTGTAGCAGTCATCACCTGTGGGAAGAGCAAGGTGGTAGGATAGTGAAGGGACCTAGGCAAGGGTAAGGAGGCCCTGCAGTACTGCAGATGCAAACCATGCCCTGGCCTTGGAGAAGAGAGGCAGGTGATAATACTTTGTAAAGTTATGGAAAAAGGTTCAGGTGGCAGCTTCCAAAATGTCCCTGGTGGGGACTCCTCTGAGAAATGCTGTGGAAGTGGAGGCTGCCCTAGTGGAATGGGTGCGAACAGAATTAGGGGGAGGTTTCCCATGAAATCTGTAGCAGAAATGGATACAGTGTGATATCCATTTAGAAATAGTCTGCTTGGAGATGGGCTTCCTCTCTGCCCCTAAGGCAAAACTAACAAGAAGTTGGTCTGTTTTTCTGAAGGGTTTAGTACGGTACAGGTAGTATCTGAGCAGCCTGTGCACATCCAGGGAGTGCAGAATTCTTTCCCTCTTGTTTTGAGGGTTGGGGAAGAAAGTAGGCAGATGAATGGCCTGGTTGAAAGTCGCATTAGATATCATTTTAAGCATAAAGAAGGGGTTAGTCCTAAGGGACACCCTGTCTGCATGGAAAATAATGAAGGGCTCAATGGCCATCAGTGCCTGCATCTCAGATACCCTTCTGGCTGAAATGATGGCCAGCAAAAAGGCAGTCTTTCAAGAGAGGAATTTCAGTTCTGCTGAGGCAGCAGGTTCAAAGCGGGGTAGGGTCAGTTTTTCCAGAACAAAGTTAAGGTCCCAGGTGGGCGTGGGAGGCCTAATGTTAGAAGCCCCTCTTAGGAACTACTTAATCAAAGGGTGAGAGAATAAGGGATGGTCTGTGTTAAACTCAGCAGAAATGGTTGAAGTATGAATCTTAACCGAAGAGAAGGAAAGGCCACTATTCAGTAATTCCACTAGGCATTCAAGGATGAGAGGGACAGCAGGTAGGGAGGAAGCGGCCCCTCTGGCTGGCAACCAGGAGCAGAATAGTTTCCATTTTCCAGCGTAAGATCTTTTGGTGCTTGGCCTTCTGGTCTCTGTGAGAATTCTCCAGCACCTTGCTTGCTTAGCAGGGGCCCTTCCCTTACCTTATCAGCCATGCTGATAGCTTGAGAATATGCAAGTCTGGGTGCAGCATTTCCCCCCCACACTTGAGTCAAGAGGTTTGGGATCTGTGGAAGCTGCCAGGGTGGATTAGAAGAGAGGCTGCACAGCAGGGGGAACCAATGCTGCCTGGGCCAATCTGGAGCAATGAGGATGGCCTTGAGCCCCTTCTCCCTGATCTTGATGAGTACCTTCGGAACAAGAGGAAGAGGGGGAAGGCATACACAAAGAGAATTCCAAGGGAAGGTTAAGGCATCCACCTTCCATGCTAGGTGGTGATATTTCCTGGTGCAAATTTTCCATAGTTGATGGTTGAGGTGCGAAGCAAATAGATCTACCTCTGGGTTTCCCCACACCTGATTGACTTTGCGAAAGACTTTTCTGTGGCGCTGCCATTCGTGGGGGTCCACAACGTGTCTGCTTAAGTGGTCTGCCAGGGTGTTGTTGACTCCTGGGAGGTATTGGGCTACAAGGTGCAATACCATGGATAAGGCCGTCAGCCAGAGGTTCATGGCCTGCCTGCACGGGGGTTAAGATTGCGTCCCTCCTTGCTTGTTGATGTACCACATTACTGTGGTGTCTGTTTTGACAAGGAGAACCTCTGGCCTGAGATGAGGCCGAAAGGATGTCAGAGCCTTCTCTACTGCAATCATTTCCTTCTGGTTGATGTGTAAGGGAAGGTGTTGGGTATCCCAAAGGCCCTGGGTGCACCTGCCCCCTAGGTGGGTGCCCCAGGCTACTTCTGAATGGTTGGTGGTGAGGGTCTGGCCTGTGGGGCAGTGGGTGAAGGAGAGACCCTGGTTCTTGGCACATGCCTCTGCCCACCAGAGGAACTCTACCCTTACACAGGGGATTAAAGGGAGACAGGTCTTCAGAGATTGAGAATGCTGGCACCAAAGGTTTCTTAGGTACCACTGAAGTTTCCTCATGTGCAGTCTGGCCAAAGGAATCAGAAGGATGCAAGAGGCCATGTATCCCAAGGCTTGCAAGAACTTCCTTGCTGTGAGGTGACTTTGGGACGCCAGCGGAGTAAAGTAGAGAGACAGGAATTTCTGATTCTCTGGGGTTAGGAAGGCCATTTGGGATGTTGTGTCCAGCAGAGCTCCCAAGAAGATGATACTCCTGGAGGAAGTTTGCTTTGAATCCCTTTCGTTGATGGTGAATCCCAAGGAAGTGAGAAGGGTTTTGACGAAGAGCTAGTCCTGCAGGAGCTATTCTTTGTTCTCTGCCTGGGTGAGGCAGTCGTCCAGATAGGGATAAATCTGGAAGTTTTTCTGTCTGCAGAATGCTATGCCAGGCATTTTGTGAAAACCTTTAGAGCATTAGATAAGCCAAAGGGAAGAGCAGAGAAAATACAGTTATATACACTTACCATAAATGTAGATGTTTGAGTGTATTCACTGTTGCAGTCATCAAACTTGGGTTATCCTGCCAGGGGTAGCCCTCAGTTGGCCAGAATACCAGAGGCTTATTATTTCTGCGTCAGTTGCTGTCGCTCCAGGACTGACGTCAGGTCGTCAGTGGTATAAAAACAGGCAGCCATTACATCAGTTTTTCTTGCCCCAAATGTCAGGAGCTCCCAATAGGGAGCTAAGTTATGATGGAGTAACACCACCAGTAGAAAGTAAATACCAATAGCCCTGTAAGAGAGAGGAAGAGAGAGAGAGAGAGAGAGATAAGGGGGCTGGAGGGTGGGAAACCAGAACTGCAACAGTGAATACACTCGAACATCTACATAAGTGTACACAACTGTACTATGTACTTCGTGTTTCTCTGTTGCAGTCATCACACTTGGGTTGATTCCCAAAGCTGAGGAATGGGTGGAGGCAGTCAAGAAGAGTTGGGGTTGGCTAGTATGCCCTGCAGGACTGCGGTTGCAAAGCCTGCCCTGGATTTTGAAAAGATAGGCAGGTGGTAATGCTTGGTGAAAGTATGAACAGAACTCCCAAGTTGCAGCTTCCAGGATGTCCTTGGTAGGGGACTACTCTGAGAAAGGCTGCAGAGGTTGAAGTTGCAATAGTAGAATGTGTACCGACCCCCCCCCCCCTGTGTGGGTGGTTTCCCATGGTGTTTAACAGAAATGGATGCAGTGTGCTATCCATTTGGAGATGGTTTGTTGTGATATGGCTTTGCCCTCTGCCCCAGGTGCAAAGCTGACTAGTAACTGGTCAGATTTCCTAAAGGGCTTAGTCCTATCCAGGTAGAATTGGAGCTGTCTGTGCACATCTAAAGAGTGCAGGATCCTTTCCCCCTTATTTTGAGGTTTAGAGAAAAAGGTGGGCAAATTAACAGATTGGTTGAGAGCCACACTGGACACCACTTTAGGCATGAAAGTTGGGTTAGTCCTGAGGGAGATCCTGTCAGCATGAAAAATGATGAAAGGTTCCACAGCCATAAGTGCTTGTAGCTCAGACACTCTTCTAGCTAAAGTGATGGTCAGAAGCAAGGCAGCTTTCCAAGACAGGAATTTTAACTCTGCTGAAGCTGCAGGCTCAAGGGGGGGGGGGGGGAGCACGAGCTTTTCCAACAGAAGGTTAAGGTTCCAAGCAGGAGTAGGAGCTCTTCTTGGTGGCCTTAAGTTGTTAGGCCCTCTCAGGAACTGTTTGATGAGAGGATGTGAGAAGAGAGGTGGCGCACTGCTGTAATGTGCATCCAGGATGAGAGGTAAGGAGGGCTGTGCTGGGTCAGCTCCTTCAGTTTGGATCCAAGAACAATGCCTTTTCCACTTGTCAGCATAGGATTTTCTAGTACTGAGTCATCTGGCTTCATGTACGACACCCAGGAGCTGTTTGCTTAGGCTGGCCACCAGAGCAGAAGTCAAGGAATAAGCCAGGCTGCAAGATTCAGGGTATGCAACTGTGGATGCAAGAACTCTCCCTCCTGCTGAGTCAGGAGAGTTGGAATCTGGGGGAGATGCCATGGAGGCAACGGGGACAGACTGCACAGTAGTGGGTACCAGTGTTGGGGTGGCCAGTCTGGGGCAATGAGGATTGCCCTTGGTCTTTCCTCCCTTATTTTGAGTAATACTCTTGTAAGAAGAGACAGAGGGGGAAATGCATAGATTGAGAGGTTTGTCCACCAGAAGGATAGGGCATCCACTTTCCAGGCCTTGCTGTGAGGTTCCCTGGTGCAAAATTTGCTGAGCTGCTGGTTATAGGGGGAGGCAAATAGGTCCACCTTCGGGGTACCCAATTTTTGGGTCACAAGGCTGAAGGTGTTGTGGTTTAATTGCCACTCGCATGGGTATAAGAGATTTCTGCTTAAGTTATCTGCCAGACAGTTTTGGTTGCCTGGCAGGAATTGAGCCTGCAGGTGAATATGCATGGCTGAGGAAGTGTTCCAAAGGGTCATGGCTAGCCTGCAGAATGGGTGGGTCCCCCCCTCCTTGTTGATGTGCCACATTACTGTGGTGTTGTCAGTTTTGATTAGTAGAGGCCTCCGAGACAGCAGGGATCTGAAAGCTGTCAGAGCATGCTGAACAGCTAGCATCTCTTTTTGGTTGATTTGCAGATGAATTCGGTTTGGGCTCCAGTGGCCTCAAATGCACCTGCCATCCAGGTGAGCACCCCAGGCTAGTCTCATGAGTCTATGGTTAGGGTCTGGCATTGTGAAAAGGGAAGTCCCTTGTTGTGGTTGCATGCTGCTGCCCATCAAAGAAAATTTTTCCTTAGACAAGGTATCATAGGTATAATAGTTTCCAGGTCCTGAGAATGTTGACACCAAAGGCTTTTTAAATACCACTGACGTTTCCTCATATGCAGTCTGGCATATGGAATTAGTAGAATGCAGGAGGCCATGAACCCTAGAGCTTGCACAATTTTCCTTGCAGATAACTGGGTTTTGGTGGCCAGTTGAGAAAAGTAGACTGTCATTTTTCTGGAGTTAGAAATGCCATCTGGGATGCTGTGTCCAGGCTTGCTCCCAGGAATACAATTTTTTGATTGGAGACTAGTTTGGATTTCTGTTCGTTGATAGTGTACTCCAGTGAGGTTAGTAGGTCCTTTACAAATGTCAGATGCTGTAACAGCTTTCCCTGACTGTCTGCCTGAATCAGGCAGTCGTCCAAGTAGGGGTAAATTTGAATATTTCTTTGTCTGCAAAATGCAATGGCTGGAGCCAGGCATTTTGTGAAAACTCTGGGAGCAGTGGATATGCCAAAGGGAAGTGCAGAGAACTGATAATGCATAGATCCTGCCCTGAAACATAGATATTTTCTGCAAGAATCTCTGATTGGGATATGCAGATAGGCCTCTTTGTGGTCTAGAGTGGCTAACCAGGCATCTTTGGACAGCATAGGGAGAAGCTGCTGCAGTGTGAGCATTTTTAATTTTGGTACCACCAGGAAGGTGCTTAGAATAGAGACATCTAAGATTGGGTGCCAGGTGCCCTCTTTTCTGGGTACCAGAAAAAGTCTGGAATGGAAACCTTGGCGTATATGATCTGCAGGAAAAGGCTGAATTGCCCTCATGGAGAGCAGGGAATGAACTTGGTTTTGTGCCTCTGCCCACTGGTTTGGAGGACGAGCTGAAAAATCCCTTTGGGGTTGGCAATGTGTCGAAATAAAATTTGTACCCCTGGAACACTATGTTGAGGACCCATCGATCGCTGGTGATGGAGGCCCAGTTTTCTGCATGGGAGGCAAATTTTCCTCCTAGGGGCACGAGCAGATGGGCAGAGGTGAGAGGAGTTGAGAAATCATTGTGAATTCTTTCCATAAGGGGGTGGCTTAGCACTCCCTGGTTTAGAAGTGGAGGTACTCAATTGCTTACATCTCTGCATACCCTGAGACTACTGTCTGGGGGGGGGGTCTGTTTCTCCTAGGTCTAGTCTGAGGTGGTCTTGAGGGGGCTGGAAAGGACCAATGTTTTGAAGGGCAATGCCTACTGAATCTTGGAGGCTGAACTTGCAAAAATCTTTAACTGTCTGCATATACTTAGCTTTTTCTTCCATCTTTTTTAAAACTTCTTCTGCTTTGGTGTCACACAGATTGTCTTTGTTCAGTGGTGCGTCCAATAATTTTGATTTGACATGATCTGGCAAGGTCTGTTCCTTAAGCCAAGCATGCCTTCTAAGTACAAGAACATGTGACTGCTGCCCTGCAGGATGCTTCTAGGGCATCAAATCCACATTGCAGGGTATGCTTACTGATTTGGCTTGCAGAATGCATAAGCTCCTGTAAATCTTTATTTTCTGCACAGCCAGGGAAGGTAGATAATTTTTGTTTAATGATTTCCATGGCATGTCACTGGCATTTCAGCATGTGGAACTGATAATTTAATGCTCTAATGGCAAGAGTTGCAGAGGTATATACTTTTTTACCCCATCTGTCTAAGGCTCGAGAAACCCTGTCCGAGGGGGTGGGATTCTTAGCTGTGGTTGCTTTTATTCCTTTAGGCCCTTGGGAGATGACCTCTGGGTCAACAGTACGATTCTTGAAAAGAAATTTGTGTGAGTTAGGGACTCTGTAATACCTGTCAGGTTTCCTGGGAGCAGGAGGTAAAGTATCAGGAGTTAGACTGGATTCCATAAAGACATCATCCACAACATCCAGAATAGGAGGGATAAGGGTCTGCGCTGTGGTAAATCTAAAAATTCCCTGAGTCTCTTTTTGGACTGAGGATAATCCTGGCATTCCCAATGGAAGTGCTCTCTCAGAGTATGTAGGGTTTCAACAAAAGAAAAATCCTCTGGAGGAGAGGCAGAAGGAATGGATTCCTCTGCATCTGAATCCTCATAAGCAGATACGGGCATGTCTTCATAATCAGAAACCTCAGAGTCATCAGACTCTTGGTCAGATAAAGCTGCTGGGGACAAGTCTCTTTCTTTTAGCAGGGGAAGGCTGACTTCCCCTAATCAGCATAAGGTCTTCCGCTATTTTAAGCATCTGTGATTGTGGCAAGGAAACAGGCATGCGAGTTTGTGCAGCTCGTACTCTGGGCCTTAGAAACTCTGTAGTTTTAGAAAGAACCGAAGACGCGAATTAAGTCGTCGGTTTGTGTCGAATATCGGTAGTGTGTAGAACTTCCTCAGACGCCTGCACAGCGGCTTCGGACCCATCCAAGGTAGAGACATCTGCATGTTCCGTAGTCAAAAAAAAAAAGAGTCTTGCTGCAATCGGGTCTCGGTAGCAGCCTGCAAATCCATCGATGCGGGCATCAGGGGCTGCGAAAGCACCTCACTGAGTACCGGTGAACTGGCGACTAGCTTAACAGAAGTGTCATCGGCAGTTTTGGTCTGTCTCTGTCTTTATCCTTACGTTTTTTCAGAAGATCGGTAGTTGGATGGCTTACCAAAGCCATTTTGGAATACTGAAATAGAGAGCGAAAGTATTTAGCTACAATATGGGTCCGACGACGAATAGTTCAGGTGTTGAACAAAGCACAAAACTGGCAGCAAGGGATGTCGTGGACTGAGCCTAAACAGGTGATACAGTAAGAATGGAAATCGCGACGTGGTGTTTGCTTTCCACAGGCGAGACAAATGTTAACTTTTTCCGACATCGGTTAGAGCAAGAAAAAAGGATCCCCAACGGGGTACTTAGCTTTAGAAGACTTCAACTTCAATTTCGGAAATGATAACTCAGGTAGCGGCCAACTGGCACGCGTGCGAACAGCTTCTGCTTCGGGCTCCTCGGCAAGAAACACTGATGTAATGGTGTCGGCTGCCTACTTTTATACCACTGATGACCCGTCAGTCCTGGAGTGACAGTAACAGACGCAGAAATACTAAGCCTCCTGTATTCGGGCCGACTGAGGGCTACCCCTGGCAGGATAACCCAAGTGTGATGACTGCAAGAGTGAAACACAAAGAACATCTGAAAGTGCTGTGAGCCTGCTCTGAAACGCAGGAACTTTCTGCAGGATTCTCTTACGGGGATATGGAGGTATACATCTTTTAGGTCCAGAGTCACTAACCAGGCATTTTTTGTCAGTATAGGCAGCAGCTGCTGCAAAGTTAGCACTTTGAATTTGAGGACCACTAGGGACGTGCTCAAAATGGATAGATCCAGGATAGGGCGCCAAGTACCCTCCTTTCTGGGAACAATGATTAGCCTGGAATTTGGCCTTTGCCTGTTTGATCTGTGGGAAGAGGTTTGACTGCACTCTGGGATATGAGGGTTTGGACTTGTTCTAATCACTCTGCCCAATGATTTGGAGGCAAGTCTGGGTACCCTTTGGGAATTGGGAGCTTGTAGAAGGTGAATTTGTATCCCTGAAAAATTATCTTTAAGACCCACTGGGCCTTAGTTACAGACAGCCAATTTTCTTTGCAGAGGGACAGCATTCCTCTGAGCTTTTTGAAAGGAGGGCAGAAGGGGTGTAGGGAGTCATTGAGAGTTTCTGCCATACAGGGATGGCTTAGAAAGTACAGTTTTGTACCTACCATAAATGTAGATGTTCGAGGATTCCATTGCTGCAGTCCTTACTATTGGGTATAGTCCGCATCCAGTCGGCCCGAATACCAGAGTATAAGGCTGACGTCGTCAGTCGCATTAGACTGACGGTCGATGCAGGGTACTAATGCGCATGACCGCCGCATATCCTCAGTCTTTTCTTGCCCCAGATGTCAGAAGACCCTAAAAGACAAGGCCCAAAATACCTGTACCAAAACATGAACAATATATACAAAAATAGAAGCAGGTAAACTCACCTACACAACCACCCCTAAACACAGAGGGAAGGAGGGAGACTGCAGCAATGGAATCCTCGAACATCTACATTTATGGTAGGTACAAAACTGTACTATGTTCTTCGTTTTCCATTGCTGCAGTCGTAGAATCCCAAAGCAGAGGTAAGGGAGGCTGGCACATCATAAAGAAGCAGGAGCTGACAACATGCCTTGCAAAACAGCTGTGGCAAAACCAGCCCTAGACTTAGAGTAGATAGGAAGGTGATAATGCTTAGAGAAAGTATGCACTGAACTCCAAGTAGCTGCTTCCAAAATATCCTTAGTTGCCACCCCGTAGAAATGCTGTTGAAGTGGCAGTAGCCCTAGTGGAATGAGGCCTAATCCCAGCTGGAACCTCCTTGCCATGATGGGAATAACAAAATGCAATGCAAAAGCCAATCCACCTAGAAATAGTTTGTTTTGACACAGGCTTGCCCTGCGAACTCAAAGCAAAAGAAACAAACAACTGCTGAGACTGCCTAAAATCCTTAGTCCTGCTTAAGTAATAGCATTGCCTGTGTACATCTAAAGTATGAAAATCTTTTCCCCTTTATTTTGGGGTCTGCATAAAAAGTAGGCAAATGAATAGTTTGGTTTAAAGCCACACTAGAAACCACCTTAGGCATAAAGGAAGGATTAAATGATACCCTATCCTTATGGAAAATCAAAAGGGCTCGACTGCCATAAGGGCCTGCAACTCAGACACCCTTCTTGCAGAAGTAATAGCCAACAAAAAGCAGTCTTCCATGACAAATATTTCAATTCAGCAGTAGAAAGGTTGTAGAGTAAGTTTTCCAACACAAAATTGAGATCCCAAGCAGGAGTAGGAGCTCTACGTGGGGGTCTTATATTTTTGCCCCTCTAAGAAACTGCTTGAACAAAGGATGAAAACAATGGTGGGTCACAATCATAGTGAGCTGAGATTGCTGCAGCATGAATCTTAATGGAAGAGAAGGACAGACCCTTGTCCAGTAACTCAGTAAGATATTGAAGAGCCATACTCAAATTAGGCTCAGAAATCTCCAAATTCTTTGCTTTACTCCAAAATAAAAATCTCTTCCATTTTGCTCACTTTCCTTGTACTAGGTCTTCTAGCTTCCCTAATCACATTTAAAACTTGTTGAGGAAGTTGAGACCTGCTGTGTTTCAACACAGAATATGCCAGGCTGTCAGATGAAGAGAGTGAAGCTTGACATTGAGCAGATGACCGTCCTGCTGGGAAAACAGATGTGGAATCAAAGGTTAAGGCCATGGAGGCTTCTTTACCAGACTCCGTAGTAGAAGGTACCAGTGTTGCCAAGGCCAATCTGGAGCTATCAAAATCATCCTTGGCCTGTCCTGTCTGACCTTTAACAGTACCTTTGGAAGAAGAGGCAGAGGTGGAAAGGCATACACATGAAGGTTTGTCCAACTGAAAGACAGAGCATCCACTTTCCAAGCTGTGTGATGAAACCCCTTTGTGCAAAACTGTGGCAGCTGGTGGTTTAGTGGAGAAGCGAACAGATCTATGTCTGGAGTTCCCCATGACACTGTCAATTTCTGAAATACATGAAGATCCAGTTTCCACTTGTGGGGATCCATGATTTGTCTGCTTAACACATCTGCTAAGGAGTTCTGTGCTCCTGGCAGAAACCTTGCCTGAAGAGTTAGGTGCAAGCGTGGGCATGTCTCCCATAAAATCATCGCTTGCCTGCATAGAGGATAAGAATGTGTTCCCCCTTGTTTGTTGAAGTACCACATGACAGTTGTGTTGTCTGTTAGAATCAACACCTGCCCTGGAAGAAGTAACTCCTTGAAAGCCAGCAATGCGAACTGGACTGCTAACATCTCCTTCATGTTGATATGTAGATGCTGTAGTCTGGCAGGCCACTTGTCTTGTATCCACTTTCCATTTAGATGAGCTCCCCAAGCAATGTCTGAGGCATCTGTCGGTAAAATCTGACTGTCACAGAGAGTCCCTTGTTTAGGTGACATTCCTGAGCCCACCACAAAAATTCTCTTTGAAGGCAAGGTATTATTTGAATGACAGTGTCTAAATCCTGGCAGTGCTGTGTCCATACATTTTTGAGATACCATTGTAACTTCCTCATATGCAGTTTGGCATTGGGAAGCACCAGAATACAAGATGCCATGAACCCTAATGCTTGAAGGACTGTCCCTGCAGTCAGCACGGACTGATGAGATAGTTGATGGAAGTAAAGTGATAGACTCTTTTGTTTGTCCGGGGTTAAAAAGGCCATCTGGGCTGCTGTATTCAGTCTCACACCCAGAAAGCACATGTCTTGAGAGGGTACTAGACTGGACTTTATTTCGTTCACAGAATACCCTAGGCATCTTAGCACTGCTATAAGATATTCCAGATGCTGTAGAAGGTCTTCCTTTTCTTGAGCCAGAATCAGGCAGTCGTCTAAATAAGGATAGATTTGAAGTCCTTGTAGCCTGAAGTAAGCTATCACTGGAGCCAGAAACTTTGTGAATACTCTGGGCAGTAGATAAGCCAAAGGGCAATGTAGAGAACAGATAAAGAGAATTTCCAGCCAGATACTTCCTGTAACTTAGCCTGATAGGCACATGAAGGTAAGCTTCCTTGAGAACTAAAGTTACCATCCAGTGATCTTTGCCCAGCAGGGTAAAAGCTGTTATAACGTCAACATCTTGAACTTGGGAATGTCCAGATAAGTGTTGAGGAGAGATAAATCCAAAAGCAGTCTCCACGTGTTCCCTTTTTGGTACTAGGAACATGCGAGAATAAAATCCTAGGCCCCTTTCTGATACAGGGACTGGCTGAATGATGTCCAACACCCATCTGTCTTGAATAATTAAATCCCAATTTTCTTTGAAAAGAGACAGTCGTCCTTCAAAGGAGCTGCCAGGCGAGAATCTACTGGCAGCTGAAAAGGCAGGTCATTGGGTCTGTTAAGGACTGACCCTGCCCTCACCAGAAGTCTGAGCAGGTGAACTCCCTGTTCTAGGCCTAAAAGAACCTTGAGCCCTGCCCCTACCACGTCTAGACCTACCCCTAGACTGGGAATCATAAGCAGGATATGTCCACCCCTTAGCAGGCCAATTTCTACTAAACGTGGCTGTACCTGCAAAAATCTTTAACAGTTTGCATAGACTTAGCTTTGTCCTCCATTTTCTTTAAAACTGCTTCCACAGGTGAACCAAACAACACATCAGACTGTAAAGGAGCATCCAAAATCCGTGTCTTAACATGCTCAGCCAAATTTTGATCCTCAACCAGGCATGCCTGCGAAGAACAGAACTAGTGGCAGCCACCCTCGAGGAGGCCTGCACAGCATCAAAACCACATTGCAAAGAATGCTTGCCCACTTGTTCAGACACATAAACTAAATCCAGCAAGTCTTTACAATCAATACCTTCCGCCAAAGCATCCACCTTAGATTTCAATTGTGAAAGGAGATAATTTTGATATTTCAGCATGTGAAACTGACAATTCAACGCCTCATGGCTAGAGTGGAAGAAGTATACACTTTCTTACCCCACCTATCTCTTGCCTCTTTGTCAGTGGGAACAGGATTTTTAACCACAGAGGCCTTAACACCTTTAGGCCCCTGAGAAACAGTTTCTGGGTGACTCTTAAACAAATACTTATGAGCTTCGGGCACCCTATAGTACCTATCAGGTTTAACAGGAGCAGGAGGCAAAGAATCAGGGTTCAGGAAGCCTCTGCAAAAACATCTTCCACCACATTCAACACAGGAGGTATAGCTAAGGGCCTATGCTGGGGTAAAACAAGAATTCCCTAAGTCTCTTCCTGGAATCAGAGTAATCCTGGCCTTCCCATTTAAAGTGCTCCCTCATGGAATGCAGAGTCTCTGAAAAGAAAAATCCTCAGGAGGAGAAGCCAAGGAGTGGCATCATCCACATCAGAATCAGAATAATGAGGATACTCCAGCAAATCTTCCGCAGAAGACTCAGAAGCCCCTGAACCCTGTTCAAAACTGTCAAACTCTGGTTCCACTCTAGGCCTCTTATCAGGAGGGCCCATAGAACCTCTAATCATAGTAATCAAATCTTCTGCCATTTTAAGCATATGTTTCTTAGGTACAGAACCCGAAGGCTAGGAGAAGCCCCTACTGAAGCTGAAGTTGGCCTACCTCTAAAAGAAGTTTTGGCAACAGAAGGAGAGGCTCTAACTACTTTGGGAAGAGAGGGAAGAATAGTTACCTGAGAAGCCCCTCAGCCTGGCCTGCCTCCTGAGAGGGTACATCCTGTAAAAGTAAAGTTTCTGCCTGAGACTCCATAGAAACTCCTGGCAAAACCTCTGGCTCCACTGAGCCATCTAAAGGACTGCGGTTCATCAACCCTAGGCTTTGCTGTTTTGTCCTTGCGCTTCTTGGAAGCGGCGCCGCAGCATCATCCGGCATTTTATAATTACAACGCTTCCCAAACACTAATCTGGCACAGTCTAACCTCCTCTTAATAGTGCGTTTGTTAAACCTAGCACAAGAAAACAAGGTATACACAATGTATGGTAATCCCTATGAGGTATTTGTTTCCCACAAGAAATACAGTTATTCACTTTTTCTGACATCCGGTTAAATACTGAGGCAAGAAAAACCAAAATGTTCCCAACGGGTACTTAGCCAACTCTGATTCGGGTCTGAAACTCCGGTGGAAATATTTCAAACTGCTTCTGCATCGGACCACGCCGCAAAAGACTGAGGATATACGCCGTCATGGCGCGAGTACCCGCCGCATTGACGGCCGCCAGTCCCGCGCCCGCCTGACCACGCCTTATTTATGGGTATTCGTCGGGCCGACTGGATGCGGACTATACCCAATAGTAAGGACTGCAGCAATGGAAAACGAAGAACATCTCCCTGCCTTAGAGGCAGATGTGGTCCACTGCTTGGTTCTCTGTTGTCCCTGCTGTAGGGACCTGGGAGGCCTGTCCCTGCGGGGCTTAGCCTGCCCCTGTCTGCTAGGGCCAGGAAAGGACCAGTGCTTAGAGGGAAAGTTCCTGCTGAATCTAGATGGTTTAACTTGAAAGAAATATTTTACTGTTTGCATAGATTTTGCTTTGTCTTCCATTTTCTTAAGCACCTCTTCTGCTTTTTCCCCAAACAACCGGTCTTTGTCCAAAGGTGCATCAATTAACTTTGACTTGACATGATCAGGTAGAGGTTGTTCCTTCAACCATGCATGTCTCTGAATGACAGATCCAGACACTGCTGCCCTGCTAGAGGCTTCTAGTGCATCATATCCACAGGGTAAAGAATGCCTAGTCACTTGACTAGAGGAGTGCAATAAATCTGCTAACTCCTTAGAACTGGCACAGTCAGGAAAAGTAGAAATCTTTTGATTTAATAGTTCCAAAGTGTGCTGTTGATATTTTAACATATGAAACTGACAGTTGAGAGCTCTGATGGCTAAGGTTGCAGAGGTGTATACTTTTTTACCCCATCTGTCCAGAGCTCTGGTCTCTATCAGGAGGAGTAGGGTTATTTGCAGAACAAGCCCTGGCTCCTTTGGGGCCCTGTGTAATGACCTCTGGGTCTGCAGCAGGATTTCTGTACAGAAATTTGTGGGTGTCTGGTACTCTCTAATACCTGTCAGGCTTACTGGGAGCAGGAGGAAGGGCATCCGGGGCTAAACTGGATTCAAGGAAAACATCATCCACCACATCTAAAACAGGGGGGTGGCAAGATGTCTGTGCTGAGGAAGGTCTAGAAATTCTCTTAGCTTTTTCTTGGACTGAGGGAAGTCCTGAGATTCCCGCTGGAAATTCTCCCTGATGGTATGGAGGGTTTCCCAAAGGAAAAGTCTTCTGCTGGGGTGGCAGAAAGGATGGATTCCTCTGCATCTGAATCCTCATAAGCAGTAAGAGGTTGTTGATCCTCTTCCAAGTCTGAATAATCATATTCCTCAGAATCTTGCTCGGTCAATAACTCAGGAGAAGGGAGTCTTTTTCTTTTAGAAGAAGAGGCCTGACTGCCATCATTGATAAGGGAAATAAGATCTTATGCCATCTTAAGCATCTGGGCCTGGGGTGGAGGGGCAGGAGGAAGATGGTGGCTACAGGAAGATTTCCTAAGGGTGGCCTTGGCTTCTAGGCCTAAAAGAAGTCATCAGTCTGAGATTAGCGGTAGGCAGGTGAGAAGACGTCAGTTTCTGATTGGAATTGGTAGTGCAAAAGACATCCTCGGAGAAGCCGGTACCTGCCTAGTGAGTCTGGACCCAACCGAGGCAGAGACAGCCAAAGGCTCTGAAGATGAAGAAGATTTCTGTGGTATACCAGACTCCAAAAGGGTCTCGGTAGAGGCCTGCATGGCAATCGCATCGGGCATCAGGGGCTGCGAAAGCACCTCACTGAATTGCAGAGTACTACCTGTTTAGCGGAGTCGTCGTCGGAAGGCTTGGCCTTGTGAGGTCTATCTCTATCCTTATCGTTATGCTTGTTCAGAGGTTCTGCTGAAAGTTGGCTAACAGACACCATATGAGAAGACGGAGGATGAAAATAGCTACCTACAAAAAGAGCTCTCCGACTAATAGTTCTCGCATTAAAGACGCACAGAACCAACAGTGGGCTACATCATAGTCTGGGCCTAAACAAGTAACACAGTAAGAATGGAAGTCTCGGTGTGGGATTTGATTTCCACAGGTGACAATTGTTAACTTTTTCGGACATCGGTTAGTGCAAGAAAGAGAGATCCCCAACGGGGTACTTAATGTTTTCAGCTGTGATCCGAACTATGGTAGCTACCAACTGGCACACTTGCGAACTGGTTCTGCTACAGGCTCCACGGCAAGAAAGACTGAAGTAATGGCGTCAGCTGCCTTGCTTTATAGCACTAATGACCTGATGTCAGTCTACAGGTGACAGCAGTTGATGCAGAAAAACATCGACTCTGGTATTCGGGTTGGCTCAGGGCTACCACAGCAGGGATAACCCACAGGCGATGACTGCAACAGTGAAACACGAAGAACATCCAGTGGCTTTTTCAGACATCCCACTCTTGCATGCACACACACACACACACACACACACACACACAACAAAGGGAGTGGGGGTAAAGGGTAGAGAAGGAAAAAAGAGGATAGAAAGGCTACCTAAAAACTGGGGAAGAAAAAAAGAGCAGAACCCGAGTAAAGGCCTTAAAAACTAAGCTAACGAGGTACCAAGAAAGGACGAAACTAAGAGAAGCAGAAAGACGGTAAAAGACCAATAGGAGGAAGAAAAACCCCAAAAGGAAGAAAGGAAAGGCTGCTTATCTGAAAGAGATTCTAACTTGAGCTGCAGGAAGCTCGTCTTGATCAAATCATGGTAAATGAGATCTGAGGTTTGTGGGTAGCAAGGGATCTTGGGAAATGGAGGAGGTTGAGCTCAGGAGCTGTCTTCTTAGTTGCCAGCTCATATGCGATGTCGGATCCTACACCCATCCATGAGCAATAATGACACAGAGAGCAGATTTCACTGCCAGTCATTCATATACTGGAATTGATCTCAAGGCAAATAAATCAAACTTTCAGAGCAGTACAGCATATAATTCATTGGACAGACAATTGTGTTAATCGTGAGCAGATTTCATTTACAAGCAATAATACAAGAACTGAACACAAGTGAGTAGAACATTAGCGAGTAAGCAAAGGAGACAAAAATAAACATTTGCACAAAAAACACCATTTGTAGCACAAATCAGTTAGACATTATCAAGAAAGTAAAAGAAAAATAAGCAAAAAATAAAACCTTACATGCTAGGCATAGCATACCCAGGATGGGGAGAGAGAGTAGTATAGGGAAGGAGAAGGATGAATGACGCCACACAGGAAAGGAGAACTTCACATCAGCTTGAGCTGCTGGTTCAGTCAATTTTTCCAGATCACAGATGAGATCCCACAAAGGATGAATTTGCTTCCAAAGGGGGGTTTCAGATGCAATGCACCTTTCAGGAAATGTACCAAAAGCAAAGAAAGAGGGAGATCCATTGGCAGACCAACAAAGATGGATGCTAAATGCACCTCAAAGACACAACTATAATCCACCTGAAGTAGCTCACACAAATATTTCAAGACCAGGGTGGTGTTAACCTCAACGGTTCTCTGTTCTCATTCAGGCACCAATTATAAAACTGCATCCATTTGTAAAAACAAGACTTACTCGTAGCAGGTTATCTGGCCTCCTTCAACACCTGCAGTACATTCTCATGAAACAAATACCTAAACAGAGTCAAGACTGAATCATCCAGGGTGTCAATCGCAATTGCTCTAAATTGGGGTGCACTAGTCACCACATACTGTAAGCACAAATCCATAGTGAGCAAGTCTACGGCAACTGCCACTGGCCAACACCGTTAGAAAGGAGAACCAAAACTGCCTGGCCAATAGGGCATTTCCTTTTGCACCTTCAGAAGTACCTTGTGAATCAGTGGAAAGGGTAAAAACACATACAGGAACATTCATGTCCAAGGGGAATAAAAATGCATCTGCCCTCCATGGCTACAAGGACACCTGGAACAGAATTTCTCAGGTGTCAATTTTGCAAGGAGGTGAACAAATTTATATGAGGTGCTCCCCATATATGGAGTAGATCCTGGACCACCATTGTCTTCAGCTGCCGCTCATGATTTTCAAGGTGTATATCACAGTCAAAATTTCCTTGATATTGATGGGCTTCAGTGCATCCCTGGACCCCAAATGGCCTGCACTTACACTCCCATTGTCGCTGCTCACCAAGTGAAGTCAGATGAATCTGTCTGGACTGGACAGACTGGGAAGAAGAGGAGTCCTGGATAGGTAATCACCTGCGCTTTCCTCCACTGCAACTTTCATCTAATGAAGGGCAGCACTGGCAACTGGGATTCAAGGAATGAAGGTGCTAGGTCCAACAATTTCAGACATACCACTGAATTTTCCTCATGTGGAGATAGGCCAGTGGTTATGACATTTATGGACACCATCAGTCCTAGCATTTTAAGTCTCTTGCTGAAGTGACAGTCTTCCTGGAGAATTACTGAAACACATTCTGGTTAAGACAGAATATTGTCTTTGGGAAGTAAGGCCATTCTTTTGTTGGCTACTGATTAAGTACCCCGGAAAGACAAGTCTTTGCGAGGGTGCCAGGCACAACTTCGAAGGTTCAACTTCAACCCTGGTTGGGAAGTAGGGTTGACACCTCTAGCTATTCCAAACAACTGGATACAGACTCTGCACAGATCAACAAGTCATCCAAGTAAAGAAAGATGTTAATGCCAAGAATCCGACAGTGAGCAGTACAAGGACAAAACATTTGGTAAGCACTCAAAGTGCAGTGATAGCCCAAAGTACGATGCAGAGAACTGTTTAAGACTTATTATAGGGACATAAGTCCAATGTTACCATGAAAAAGTGATCTGGCAAAAGAGGAAGCAATGTCAGTAGGGCGAGCTTCTTGAACTTGTGGACCTTGACAAAGGTATTCAGAAGGAGAGGTTCAGCACCAGTCCCCATGCTAGCTCATTTTTGGGAATCAGGAAAATTCTGGAGTGGAAACCTTTCATTCTTTCTGAAGGAGAGACCGATTCAATGAACCCCCCCCCCCACACCGGTCCAACATTTACCAAAGTATAGCAGAAAATAAAAGTCTGGTCCTCCAGGTGAAAGGGAACCTCCTTGAACAGAAGTGGATGTTCCCTCCTCTGCCACCTGTAACCTCAACCAACAATGTTGAGTACCCATTTGTTGGAAACCACTGACAGCCAAGCTGCCTTGTAGAGAAATAACTTTTGAGATGGGGTACCCAAACAGGGACTTAAGACAGGTGATATGTGCCTTGGCATAGTCATAAGTTATAAGGTGGTTATCCTTTATGAGAAAGGAACCCCTTGTTGGGACTGGCAGAGTTCTCAACCTACTTTGGTTTTTGTTTGTGTCTGACTTCTGTTTGCTGGGCCTCAAGAAATTATCCTGCTTTCTTGGAGAGAAATTTGGGAATATTTTTTACTCATCTTGCAATAGGTTACCTTTACCAACCCAGGTGTTTTCACCAAACCAAGACCGAAAAACTAAAGGTAGAGGAGTGTCCATATTCACCAAGGATAGTCATACCTCCAGGCTAGTTGTCCAACACATTAAATGCATCTGAAATTCTCCAGGTGCAACACTAGGTAAGACTGCAATCCAAATTGTAGCTTGTTACAAATCCCCCACCATGCCCCAAGATTCTCACTTGCTGAAAGTTCGACTGCTGAATCCTACACTAAGACACTGCACAAGCACATCCACTTGTGCATGAATTGTGCCATCCCAAATAGAACCAAGATGCTCTCCTCCAAAAAAAGGAAGCCAATCTGGTGGTCCCCTGCCATAAACAAACTATACAAAGTACAGTTTTGTACCTACCATAAATGTAGATGTTCGAGTGGTTATGCTGCTGCAGTCATCACACTTGGGTTATCTGCCATCAGGCGGTCCCGCAGTCAGCCTGAATTCCAAAGCCTTGGTCCGGCGTTGGTTGCCGTCGCTTCTTCCCTGACGTCAGTGCGGCAGGGGTATAAAAGAGGCAGCCAACGCCATTTTCTTCAGCTTTTCTTGCCCCAGATGCCAGGTGCCCCCAAACTAAGAAGGCAAAATAAGAAGCTTGCAAAGCATACCTTAGTGGAAAACAATGGTACTAGTTGTAAGCAAATACACCATATAGACATGCATCCCAAAGGTTGAAGTACATGGAGGCATAAGAAAAGGCCTTGTTAGAAAGAGGGGATGGAGGGAGGGTAACCTGGACTGCAGCAGCATAACCACTCTAACATCTACATTTATGGTAGGTACAAAACTGTACTATGTTCATCGTGCTATGCTGTTGCAGTCATCACACTTGGATAGAGTCCCAAAGCTATGGTTGGGTGGTAGGAGCTAAAAGTACAGTTTTGTACCTACCATAAATGTAGATGTTCGAAGATCCACATTGCTGCAGTCCTTACATATGGGTAGTCCGCTGTCCTCGGTCGGCCCGAATACCAAAGTATTAGGCTGACGTCGGTCAAGGCGCTTAAAACTGACATCAGGACGTCAGGGTACAAAAGCGCATGACCGACGTCATATCCTCAGTCTTTTCTTGCCCCAGATGTCAGAAGGCCCTAAAAGGAAAGGCCAAAGCCAAAAAACAGCAAAAACCAACCAACCACCCCTGCACTAACCATATTTACAATATTTACAACCCAAACCACACAACCACCTCTAACTACAGAGGGGAAGGAGGGAGGGTTAATTGGACTGCAGCAATGTGGATCTTCGAACATCTACATTTATGGTAGGTACAAAACTGTACTATGTTCTTCATCTCACATTGCTGCAGTCCTTACATATGGGTAGAATCCCAAAGCAGAGGTAAGGGAGGATGGCAAAACTACAAAGCATTAGGAGCTGCCAAAATGCCCTGTAAAATTGCAGTGGCAAATCCAGCCCTAGATTTAGAGTAAAGTGGAAGGTGGTAATGCTTAGAGAAAGTATGCACTGAACTCCAAGTAGCTGCCTCCAAAATATCTTTAGTAGCCACCCCCCTTAAAAAAGCTGTAGAAGTGGCAGTAGCCCTAGTGGAATGAGGCCTAATCCCAGCTGGAATCTCCTTACCATGATGGGAATAACAGAAAGCAATATAAAAACCAATCAACTTAGAAATAGTTTGCTTTGAAACAGGTTTGCCCTGAGAACCCAAAGCAAAAGAAACAAACAACTGCTGAGACTGCCTGAACCCCTTAGTTCTGCTCAAATAATATCGCAACTGTCTGTGTATATCCAAAGTGTGCAAAATCTTCTCCCCTTTATTTTGAGGGTTTGCATAAAAAGTAGGCAAATGAATAGTTTGGTTTAAAGCCACACTAGAAACCACTTTAGGCATAAAAGAAGGGTTAGTACGCAAAGACACCCTATCCTTGTGGAAAATTAAGAAAGGCTCAACCGCCATAAGGGCCTGTAATTCAGAAACCCTTCTCGCAGAGGTAATGGCCAACAAAAAAGCAGTCTTCCATGATAAATATTTCAACTCAGCAGTTGCTGCAGGCTCAAAAGGTTGTAGAATGAGTTTCTCCAACACAAAATTGAGATCCCAAGCAGGAGTAGGAGCTCTACGTGGGGGTCTTATATTCTTTGCCCCTCTAAGGAATTGCTTAAACAAAGGATGAGAAAATAATGGTGGGTCACAGTCATAGTGAGCCGAAATTGCTGCAGCATGAACCTTTATAGAGGAGAAGGACAAACCTTTGTCCAATAACTCAGTAAGGTATTGAAGAGCAACACTTAAATTAGGTTTAGAAACATCAAAGTCCCTTGCTGTGCTCCAAATTAAAAATCTCCTCCATTTATCTGCATAAACTTTCCTTGTACTAGGCCTTCTGGCCTTCAAAATAACATTCAAAACTTGTTGTGGAAGCTGAGACCCTCCAGGGTTTAAAATAGAATATGCCAGGCTGTTAGATGTAGAGAGTGAAGTTTGACATTGAGTAAATGACTGTTCTCCTGAGACAGCAGGTGTGGAATCGAAGGCAAAGGCCATGGAGGCTCCCGTACCAGACTTTTCAGTAATGGGTACCAGTGCTGTCGTGGCCAATCCGGAGCTATTAGGATCATGGTTGGCTTGTCCTGTCTGACCTTCAGGAGTACCTTTGGGAGGAGAGGCAGTGGTGGAAAGGCATACACGTGAAGATTGCTCCAATTGAATGAGAGAGCATCCACTTTCCAAGCTGTGGGATGAAACCTTTTTGTGCAAAACTTTGGCAGCTGGTAATTTAGTGGAGAAGCGAACAGATCTATGTCTGGAGTTCCCCATAACACTGTCAATTTTTGAAATACATGAGGATCCAATTTCCACTCGTGGGGATCCATAATTTGTCTGCTCAACACATCTGCTAAGGAGTTCTGTGCTCCTGGCAGAAACCTTGCCTGAAGATGTAGCTGTAAACTGAGAGCAGTCTCCCACAAAATCATTGCTTGTCTGCATAGAGGATAAGAATGTGTCCCCTTGCTTGTTGATGTACCACATGACAGTTGTGTTGTCTGTTTGAATCAACACCTGCCCTGGAAGAAGTAAATCCTTGAAAGCTATCAATGCAAATTGGACTGCTAACATCTCCTTCAAGTTGATATGTAAATGTTGAAGTCTGGCAGGCCACGTGTCTTGTACCCATTTTCCAATTAGATGAGCTCCCCAAGCTTTGTCTGAGGCATCTGTCGTTAGAATCTGACTCGCCTCTGGTCGGGTCACAGAGAGTCCCTTGTTTAGGTGACATTCCTGAGCCCACCACAAAAATTCCTTTTGAATGCAAGGTATTATCTGAATGACAGTGTCCAAATCTTGGCAGTGTTGCGTCCATACATTTTTGAGATACCATTGTAGCTTCCTCATATGCAGTTTGGCATTGGGAAGTACCAGAATACAAGATGCCATGAACCCCAAGGCTTGAAGGACTGTCCTTGCAGTCACAGCCTGGACTGACGAGACAACTGGTAGAAGTAAAGAGAAAGATTCTTTTGTTTGTCCGGGGTCAAAAAGGCCATCTGGGAAGCTGTATTCAGTCTCACACCCAGAAAGCACATGTCCTGAGAGGGTACTAGACTGGACTTTATTTCGTTCACAGAATACCCTAGGCATCTTAACACTGCCATCACATACTGTAAATGATGAAGAAGTTCGTCCTTTCCTTGAGCCAGAATCAGGCAATCGTCCAAATAAGGATAGATTTGTATTCCTCTTAGCCTGAAGAAAGCTACCACTGGAGCCAGAACCTTTGTGAACACTCTGGGCGCAGTAGATAAGCCAAAGGGCAATGCAGAGAACTGATAATGAAAAGTCCCAGCCCGAGCGCAGATACTTCCTGCAACAGGGCCTGACAGGAACATGAAGGTAAGCCTCCTTGAGATCCAGAGTCACCATCCAGTGATCTTTGCCCAGTAGAGGTAAAAGCTGTTGTAACGTCAACATTTTGAACTTGGGAATGTCCAGATATGTGTTGAGGATAGATAAATCCAAAATTGGTCTCCACGTGTTCCCTTTCTTTGGTACTAGAAACAGGCGAGAATAAAATCCTAGGCCCACTTCTGGCAGAGGGACCGGTTGTATAGCTCCTATTTGAAGTAGTAGAAATCTGTTTGTGAGCCTCTAGTCTTTGCTGAGGAGGAACGTCTGGCATGCCTTTGAAAGGAGGTAAGGTATGGAAATAAAACTTGTAACCTTGGTGTATGATATCCAATACCCATTTGTCTTGGGTAATTAAAATCCAATTTTCTTTGAAGAGTGCCAACCGTCCTCCCAAAGGTGCTGCCAGGCATGAAGGCTCTGGCAGCTGAAAAGTAGGTCATTGGGCCTGTTTACGAAAGGACTGGCCCCTGCCCTCACTCGAAGACTGTGCAGGTGAACTCCATGTTCTAGGTCTGAAGGAACTCTGAGCTCTGCCCCTACCACGTCTAGATCTACCCCTAGACTGAGAATCAGAAGAAGGATCGTCCACCCCTTAGCAGGCCAATTTCTACTAAACTTTGGAGGCTGAACTTGCAAAAAATCTTTAACAGTCTGCATAGACTTAGCCTTGTCTTCCAATTTCTTCAAGACTGACTCCACAGGTGGACCAAACAACACTTCAGACTGCAAAGGAGCATCCAAAATCCTTGTCTTAACATGGTCAGATAAATTCTGATCCTTAAGCCAGGCGTGCCTGCGAAGAACTGAACCAGTGACAGCCACCCTAGAAGAGGCCTGCAAAGCATCAAAACCACACTGCAAAGAATGCTTACCCACCTGTTCAGAGACATGCACCAAATCTTGTAATTCTTTACAGTCAATGCCTTCTGCCAGAGCATCCACCTTAGATTTCAATTGCGAAAGAAGAAAATTTTGATATTTCAACATATGAAACTGGCAATTCAAAGCCCTCATAGCTAAGGTAGAAGATGTATAGACCTTCTTTCCCCATCTATCCAAAGCTCTGGCCTCTTTATCTAGAGGAACCGGATTCTTAACAACAGAGGCCTTGACACCCTTAGGTCCCTGACTAACAGTTTCTGGGTCCGCCCTAGGACTCTTATAGAGATATTTATGAGCCTCAGGCACCCTGTAATACCTATCCGGTTTAACAGGCGCAGGGGCAGAGAATCAGGATTAAGTGAAGCCTCTGAAAATACATCTTGCACAACATCCAGAACAGGGGTATAGCTAAGGGCCTATGTTGAGGTAAAACAAAAATTCCCTAAGCCTTTTCCGTGAATCAGAGAAGTCCTGACCTTCCCACTTAAAATGTTCCCTCATAGAATGAAGTGTCTCTGAAAAAGAAAAATCCTCTGGAGGAGAAGCAGAAGGAGTGGAATCTTCTGCATCAGAATCAGAATAAGGAGTGTACTCCTGCAAGTCTTCAGCCGAAGACTCTGAACCATCTGAAGCCTGTTCAAAACCTTCCAACTCTGGCTCCACCCTAGGCCTCTTATCAGGAGGGGGCATAGAACCTCTAATCAGAGTAATCAAATCTTCTGCCATTTTAAGCATGTGCTTCTTAGGCACAGACCCTGCTGAACTAGGACTGACACCAGCAGAAGCTAAAACAGGCCTGCCTCTGGAAGAAGCCTTGGAAACAGAAGGAGAGGGCCTAACCCCCCTGGGAAGGGAGGGGAGTACAGAAACCTGAGAAGACCCTTCAGCCTGACCTGCCTCTTGAGAGGCCACATCCTGCAAAATTAAAGTCTCCCCCTGAGACTCCAGAGAAGCCTCCATCGGAACCACCGGTTCCACTGAAACCTCTAAAGAACCGGCGTCCGGAACAGACGACTCATCATGCCTGGGTTTAACCGCTTTGTCTTTGCGCTTCTTAGGAAGCGGCCGGAGTATCCGGCGGCATATTATAATTGCACCGCTTACGAAGACCAACCTAGCACAATCTAACCTTCGCTTAACAGTGCGCTTATTAAACCTAGCACAAAAGCGACACCCGACTACGTCGTGCTCAGGCCCCAAACAAGGAATGCACAAAGAATGGTAATCCCTATGCGGTATCTGTTTCCCACAAGAAATACAATTATTCACTTTTTCTGACATCCGGTAAAACACTGAGGCAAGAAAAAAACAAAATATTCCCCAACGGGGTACTTAGCCAACTTGGATTCGGTCTGAAACTCCGAACTCGAAAAATTTCAGAAAGCCGAACGGCACTTGCAACGCTGCTTCTGCATCGGACCATGCGGCAAAAAAGACTGAGGATATGACGTCGGTCATGCGCTTTTGTACCCTGACATCCTGATGTCAGTTTTAAGCGCCTTGACCGACGTCAGCCTAATACTTTGGTATTCGGGCCGACCGAGGACAGCGGACTACCCATATGTAAGGACTGCAGCAATGTGAGATGAAGAACATCTGGGTTAGGTGCAGCTAAGATGCCCTGCAAAACTGCAGTGGCAAACCCAGCTCTGGTTTTTGAGTAAAGAGGAAGGTGGTAATGCTTGGTGAAGGTGTGCACTGAACTAAAGGTAGCTGCCTCCAGAATGTCCTTGGTTGGGACTCCTCGGAGGAAGGCTGCTGAGGTTGCTGTAGCCCTGGTAGAGTGAGACCTAATACTAGCAGGCACTGCTTTCCCGTGGTGTGAGTAGCAAAAGCGGATGCAATGTGCTATCCATTTGGAGATGGTCTGCTTTGAAATAGCCTTTCCTTCTCAGCTTGGTGCATAGGATACAAGGAGTTGGTCAGATTTTCTGAAGGCCTTTGTCTTGTCCAAATAGTAACGTAGCTGTCTGTGAATGTCCAAAGAGTGAAGGAGTCTTTCTCCTTTATTCTGTGGGTTTGGATAAAAGGGGGGCAAGTGTATGGTCTGATTGAGAGCCACACTGGATACTACCTTTGGCATGAAAGAAGGGTTGGTGCGTAAAGATACTCTGTCCTGATGGAAAATGATGAAAGGTTCCACTGCCATAAGGGCCTGCAGTTCTGAGACTCTGCGTGCTGAGGTGATAGCTAGCAGCAGGGCTATCTTCCATGACAAGTATTGAAGCTCTGCTGAAAAGGCTGGTTCGAAAGGAGGTAGTGTTAACTTTTCCAGAACAAAATTTAGATCCCAAGTTGGAGTACGTGGTTTTCTGGGGGGGGGTCTTATATTTTTTGCCCCTCTGAGAAACTGCCATAGCAAAGGATGAGAGAAAATGGGTGGAACCGTATCATATTGAGCTGAAATGGCTGAAGCATGGATCTTTATGGATGAGAAAGAAAGGTCTTTGTGTAGCATCTCAGTTAGATATTGAAGCATGTGCGGAATGTTTGGGATGCCAGGATTTAGGCTTCTGGCCTGGTTCCATACACAAAATCTTTTCCATTTGTCTGAGTAAGTTTTTCTGGTGCTGGGCCTCCTGGCCTCCAAAATGACATTCTGGACGTCCTTTGAGAGAAGTGTTGTTTGATAATTTAAGGTATTTTCCATGCAGCTAGATTTAAGGTCCTTAGCTGACTGTGAAGTATCTGTGAGTTCTGTTGGGTTAACAGCAGAGGGAATTGAGGTAAGATCCATGGAGGGCTGTGAGACAAGTTTCGTAGTAGTGGGAACCAGTGTTGACGTGGCCAGTCCGGGGCAATGAGGATCATCTGTGGTCTCTCCGATCTGGTTTTCAGTAATATCTGGGAGAGTAGAGGTAGAGGTGGGAAGGCGTAGACTGACAATTCTGTCCAACCGAATGATAGGGCATCCACTTTCCAGGCCAGGGGATGGTAAGTCCTTGCGCAAAATTTTTGTAGCTGGCAGTTGTTGGTTGAGGCAAACAGATCTAGGTCTGGCGGTCCCCACCTTTAAGTTATAATTGAGAATACTTGTGGGTGTAGTCTCCACTCGTGAGGGTCTGTCAAATTTCTGCTTAATTTGTCTGCAAAAATGTTTTCTTTTCCTGGCAGGAATTGTGCTTGCAGTTGTACTTGGTAAGTTAATGCTGTGTTCCACAAGTCCATTGCCTGTCTGCATAGTGGGTAGGAGTGCGTCCCTCCTTGTTTGTTTATGTACCGCATAACTGTGGTGTTGTCTGTCCTTAGAAGTTGTCCTGGATGCAAAAGGTCCTTGAAGGCTGCATTTTTTACAGCTAGCATCTCCTTTTGATTGATGTGTAGCTGACTTTGGTTTGCAGACCATTTGCCCTGTATGCATTGTCCTGCCATGTGTGCACCCCAGGCGTAGTCTGATGAATCTGTTGTCAAAGTTTGGTTTGGTGGAGGTGAGACAAAGGGAAGGCCCTTGTTTGCTTGGCATGCTTGAGCCCACCATAGAAACTCTTTTTGAAGGCAGGGAATGAGAGTTATAGTTGCTTCGAGGCTGTGTCTGTGCTGGGACCATACACTTTTTAGGTACCATTGTAGTTTTCTCATATGTAGCCTTGCATATGCAATTAGTTGAATGCAGGATACCATGTATCCCAATGCCTGCAGGAATTTCCTTGCAGTGAGCTGGGTAGAAGTTGCCATGTTTTTGAAGTACTGAGCCAGTTGTTTTTGCTTGTCTGGCATGAGGTAAGCCATCTGTGTCGTTGTATTCAAGCTGGCACCCAGGAAAATTATTTCTTGTGAGGGTATTAGTTTTGACTTCTTTTTGTTTACTGTGTACCCTAGGCAACTTAGCAACTTTGTCACAAATGCCAGATGCTGTAGAAGGATGTCTTTGCTGTCCGCTTGGATCAGGCAGTCGTCCAGATATGGATAAATTTGTATTTCTTGCTGTCTGCAGTATGCAATTACTGATGCCAGGCATTTCGTGAATACTCTGGGTGCAGTAGATAAGCCAAAGGGCAATGCAGAGAATTGATAATGCGTTGTGCCTGCCAAAAATCTGAGGTATCTTCTGTAATCTTGTCTGATAGGGACATGCAGGTATGCCTCTTGGAGGTCCAACGTTACCAGCCAAGACTCCTTGCCCAGCATGGGAAGAAGCTGCTGTAGTGTGAGCATTTTGAATTTGGGAATGTCCAGGTAAGTGTTTAGAATTGAAAGGTCTAAAATGGGTCTCCAGGCTTTGTCCTTTCTTGGTACTAGAAATAGTCTTGAGTGAAATCCTTGACCTTGCTCTTTTGCAGGTACCTTTTGAATTGCTTTCATGTTCATGAGAGCTGAAATTTGTTTTTGTGCCTCTGCCCATTGGTTTGTTGGCAGATTTGGCATGCCTCTCATCCGTGGTAAAGTGTGAAAATGAAATCTGTAGCCTCGGGTAATAATATCCAGAACCCATTTGTCCTTTGTAATGATGTGCCAGTTTTGTGGGAAAAGAGCCAGTTTTCCTCCTAGAGGTGCTGCCTGGGCAATTATGCTTGGCAGGTGAAGAGGAAAGTCATTGAGTTTGTTTTCTGAAGGGTTGAGATCTGTCGTCTCCCCCTCTTTGAGTTGTTGTTTGCCATTGTCTAGGCCTGAAGGTACCCTGTGGCTGGCCTCTGTTCCTAGGGCGTCTGTACCTGCCCCTTTGGGGTCTGTCTGAAGCAGGAAAGGACCAGTTTTTTGATGGCCAGTTTCTGCTGAAGCGAGGAGGTTGTACCTGTAAAAAATCTTTAACTGTTTGCATTGATTTAGCCTTTTCTTCCTCTGCTTTGACACCAAATAACGCATCCTTTTACAGTGGAGCATCCAGTAACTTTGCTTTGACATGTTCTGGTAAGGTCTGCTCTTTTAGCCAAGCATGTCTACACGTATTACAGACCCTGTGACTGCTGCTCTACATGAGGCCTCCAAAGAATCAAAACCACACTGCAAGGTATATTTTCCCACTTGTTCTGCTGCATGCAACAAATCTTGGATCCCTTTGAAATCTAGTTGATCTGTTTGAGGGATCATTTTCTGTTTTATCTGATTAAGCAAGTACTACTGGGAGTTAATCATGTGGAATTGGCAGTTTAATGCCCTCATGGCCAAAGTTGCAGAGGTATACACTTTTTTCCCCCATCTTTCTAATGCCCTGGAATCTCTTTCCGCAGGTAGTGGATTCTTAGCAGTAGAGGCCTTAACCCCTTTGGGACCCTGGGAAATGGTTTCTGGGTCTGCAGCAGGGCTTTTATATAAAAACTTGTGAGAGTCAGGGACTCGATAGTATCTGTCAGGTTTAGGTGGTGCTGGAGGTAAGGAATCTGGATTTAGACTGGATTCAGTGTAGACATCATCCAGAATGTCCAAAACAGGTGGAATGGTTAGGGGTCTGTGCTGAGGCAAAAGAAGAAACCCACAGAGTCTTTTCTTGGAGTCAGAATAATCTTGTCCTTCCAAGTGGGAATGCTCTCTCATGGTGTGTAGGGTTTCCCCAAAAGAGAAGTCTTCAGGGGGGGGGGGGAACAGAGGGAGTAGACTCCTCAGCATCTGAGTCTTCATAGAGAGAGAAGGGGTAATCCTGTTCCTCAGAGTCTGCTGAGGAAATGGATTCCTGGTCAGAAGGAGGTAAATCTTCCTCCAGTCTAGGCCTTTAGTCAGGAGGGGGCTGGGAACCTCTGATAAGGGTAATCAGGTTCTCCGCCATTTTGAGCATTTGTTTTTTAGGCATAGGGGCCTGTATGGGAGTCTGTGGACTCGGTTTCTTAACCTTTGGAAGCTTAGCGTATGACTTAACGGAAAGAGTCGTCGGTTTAAAAACGCCTTCTGAAACCGAAGGCCTGTCCATTGTCTCCATATCGCCGCCAGGGCTGGCGTCCGCAAGTTGAGGAGGAACTGGCTCCAGTGGTCCGGTAGATTCTGACTGAGAGGTAGTTGTATTTTCTAAATCTGCGGTAGTCAGGGGCTGCGTAGGTGCCTCACTGAGTACCGAAGATCCGGCGGCAGGCCTAACCGAGACCTCGGTTTCTGGTCTAGGTCTAGGCTGCCGGTCTTTGTCCTTGCGTTTTTTTAAACATAGCAGTGGTCGGAGGTTCCGACGACATAATGAAGTTGAATTTTCTGCCAAAATAATGTCGGGCGGTATCAGCCCGATGCTTAATAGTGCGTTTATTGAACCTAGCGCAAAACCGACAACCAGAAACGTTGTTGCCTGGGCCTAAGCAAGGAATACAATAAGAATGAAAATCCTTATGAGATATTTGCTTCCCACAAGAAATACAATTATTAACTTTGTCTGACATCGGTCTGAGGCAAGAAAAGTTTGCCCAACGGGGTACTTAGCTTTATAGAAGACTTCGGCTGAAATTCTGTTCGAAAATCTCAGGAGCTGGCAGACCGGCACTTGCGAACTGCTTCTGCTTCGGGCACCGAGCGGCAAGAAAGACTGAAGAAAATGGCATCGGCTGCCTCTTTTATACCCCTGCCACACTGACGTCAGGGAAGAAGCGACAACAACCGACGCCGGACCAAGGCTTTGGAATTCAGGCCGACTGTGGGATTGACTGACGGCAGATAACCCAAGTGTGATGACTGCAGCAGCATAGCACGATGAACATCAGAAGGAAGAAACTGTTGCAGAAAAGAGGAAAATCCCAGGATGTAAAAAACTCCCTTACCAGCCTCAGTAAGAAGCTGAGATCCCACATAAAATCCTCCAAAGCTAGTTACAAAAATAAAATTGCCAAAGATTCCCCAAGACAACCACAGAGCATTCTATAGTTATGTCAAGAATCTAAATGGCAATGCTCAGATCTGCTCTGAGCTACAACAGAATGGCATTAAATATACTGATCCCAAGGATACTGCCAATATTCTGGCAGATCGATTTACTGTCATCTTCACCCCCCCTCACCCCCACAAAGGGCCCATCTCAATACCAAAAGATTGCCAAATTCTGGTAATCATGGTCACACAGGTAGAAACCGCACTCTCCAAAGCTAAGAATACAGCATCCATGGGACCAGATGAAATCCCGGGCTGTGTACTACATGAACTACAAAATGAACTGGCACCTCACCTAAGTGTCATGTTTAATCATAGCCTCACCTCAGGCTTCGTGCCCACTGAGTGGCGCACAACTACAGTTATCCCACTCTACAAGGGGGGATCTACCTTGGATCCCAGGAACTACCATCCCATCAGTCTGACGAGCCTGATCTGCAAGGGCATGGAACGTATAAAGAAAGACACTGGCAACCTTCAAACATGGGACCCCACCCAGTTTGTGTTCAAGAAGGGCTGATCTTGTCTCCTGAACCTGATTGACTTCTTTGAATCAGTCTCCAGAGCTGTGGACGAGGGTAAGGTGGGTAAAGGCGATCTCTGCTTAACACACAGCCTATCTGGACCTCGCCAAGGCCATCGACACCATCCCCCACTCTGGAATCATAGACAAACTTACTAAGCTGGGCATAAATCCCTACATCACTCGATAGATTGCCAACTGGCTTACTGACCGAACCCAGACTGTAAAAGTAGCAGACTCTAAATCCAGCTCCAGACAAGAGGAGTACCTCAGGGTATAGTCCTGGGACCATTCTTGTTTGGCATCTAATTCTCTGACGTACAGGCCAACACTACGGGACTCTGGCTAACAAAGTTCGCAGCTGACTGCAAACTGGGAGCCATTACTGAATCCCCAAATGATGTGGATATTCTACAAAAGGACCTTACAGAAACAGATGCTTGGTGCCAGAGCCATGGGCTCAAGCTTAATGCCAAAAAATATATAGTTATCTCTGGGAAAAGCCATGTACCCATGAATTACCACATAGGTGGCAGTACACAAAGTACAGTTGTGTACACTTACCATAAATGTAGATGTTCAATTGTATTCACTGTTGCAGTCAATACATTTGGCTAATCTGCTGGCTGGTTGCCCTCAGTCAGCCTGAATTCCAAAGTCTTGGGTCCTGGGTCGGTTGCTGTCTCCTCTTCCATGACATCAGTTCGTCAGGGGGTATAAAACAGGCAGCAGACACCATTTTCTTTAGTTTTTCTTGCCCCAGATGTCAGGTGCCTCCCAGATGGGTAGCAAAAAAAAAAAAAAAAAAAATATATATATATATATATATATATATATATATATATATATATAAATATATATATATATATATATATATATATATATATATATATATATATAGGCTATATATACATGCAACAATACAAACTTTACCTTCATCTACAAGCAAATACACCACAAAGGATGTAGAAGATAGTGAAGGAAAGAGAAACTCCAGAATAAAAGGGGGATGGCGGGTGGGTAACCTGGACTGCAACAGTGAATACACTCGAACATCTACATTTATGGTAAGTGTACACAACTGTACTATGTTCTTCGTGTTTCACTGTAGATCTGCAGTAGCAGCTGGTTCAAATGGAGGCAGGGTGAGCTTTTCCAACACATAATTGAAGTCCCATGCAGGAATTGGTGATCTTCTGGGGGGCCTTAAATTTTTGGCCCCTCTAAGATACTTCTTTAGTAAAGGATGAGAAAAGATTGGTGGCTCTGTGTTGTAATGAGCCAAGATGGCAGAGGCATGGATTTTTATTGATGAAAAAGATAGGCCTTTGTCAAGCATCTCAGTCAAGTATTGTAAAATCTGAGGAATATTTGGCTCTGCTATGTCAGTTCCTTGTGCTTGGTTCTAAGTACAGAATCTGTTCCATTTATCAGCATAAGATTTTTTAGTACTAGGCCTTCTGGCTTCCAAAATGACATCCATCACAGCTTTACTGAGAGGTGTTTTGAATAACTACATGATCAGCCATGCTGCCAGGTTCAGTGTTTGGAGCTGATTGTGCAGGATCTGATTGTTTTCCTGGGACAGTAAGTGAGGTATTTGAGGCAAGTACCAAACTGGGAATCGAGACATATTCCTTAGGATTGGGTACTAGTATTGGCGGGGCAATTAGTATCATCTTTGGTTTTTCTTGTCTGACTTTTAGTAGGACCTTGGGAAGAAGAGACAGAGGAGGAAAGGCGTAAACCGATAGGTTTTGTCAACTGAAGGATAGGGCGTCCACTTTCCATGCTTGTCTGTGACAAGTCCTTGTGCAAAATTTTTCCAGTTGATAATTCCGAGGAGAGGCAAACAGGTCCATGTCCAGGCTCCCCCATTTCTTTGTTATCATGCTGAAGACTTGTGGATCTAGTTTCCACTCGTGAGGGTCCATAACATTTCTGCTTAAATCGTCTGCCAGAGTATTTTGATTTACTGGCAGGAATTGAGCTTGAAGATGTACTTGGTAAGTCAAAGCTGTGTCCCACAGTGCCATGGCTAGTCTGCATGCCCCCCTGCTTATGTACCACATAACTGTGGTGTTGTCGGTCTTTATCAGTAGTTGTCCTGGATGAAGTAAGTCCTTGAAGGCTGTCGGGGCATTCTGAATATAGCTAGCATCTCTTTCTGGTTGATATGCAGATGCATTTGTTTTGGGGTCCATATGCCCTGAATGCATCTTCTCGTCAGGTGGGACCCCATGCATAATCTGATGCGTTGCTGTTAAGGTTTGGCTAGCAGGGGATAGAGTGAAAGCCAGTCCCATGTTTTGGTGACATGCCCTTGCCCACCATAGAAACTCCTGTTGTAGGCAGGGAATGAGAGGAATCATTGTTTCCAGACTATGACAATGTTGATTCCATAAACTTTTTAGGTACCACTGTAGTTTCCTCATATGCAGTCTTGCATATGGAATCAGTAGAATGCAGGATGCCATGAACCCCAAAGCCTGCAGAGTTTGACTTGCAGATAACTGGGTTTTGGTTGCCATCAGTTTGAAGTAAGTAGTCAGTTGCCTTTGTTTGTCTGGTGTGAGGAAAGCCATCTGGGCAGTTGTAATCAGGCTTGCACCCAGGAGTGTTATCTTTTGAGAGGGCACCAGTTGTCAGGATAACCCCATCTGTTATGACTGCAGCTGTATGCACAATGAACATCCCTTGTCCTTTTTCCTGTTCTGGTACTGGCTGAATAGCCCCCATATCCATGAGGGACGTAACTTGTTTCTGTGCCTCTGCCCATTGACTTTTTGGCAGACCTGGCCAACCGTTTGCAACTGGCAGAGTGTGGAAGTGGAATCTGTATCCCTGGGATACTATGTTTAACACCCACTTGTCCTGGGTTATTAACTGCCAATTTTGAGCATAAAGTGCTAATTTTCCCCCTAAGGGTGCTGCCAAAAGATAAGTGCTTGGTGATGGCAGAGGGAAGTCATTGAGACTGTTTACTGTAGGGTTGCATTTTATTTCCTCCAGATTTTGAGGTAGAAGCACCCCATTGCTTTGACCTGTAGGAATCCTGTGCCTGGTATCTAGAACTTTTAGGGCGCCTGGATTTGCCCTGTTGAGCTCTGTCGGACACAGGAAAGGACCAATTTTTTGTAGGCCAGTGTCTACTGAATCCTGGTGGCTGCACTTGTAAGACGTCTTTTACAGTTTGCATAGACTTAGCTTTGTCTTCCATTTTCTTTAAAACTTCTTCTGCCTTAATACCAAACAGTGTCATGCTGTAAAGGTGCATCCAGCAATTTAGCTTTAACATGATCAGGCAGATTTTGCTCTTTTAGCCAGGAATGCCTCCTAATCACAGATCCAGTAACTGTGGCCCTGCAGGAGGCCTCTAAGGAATCAAAACCACATTGCAAAGTACGCTTTCCAACTTGTTCTGCTGCATGCAATAATTCCTGCAATTCTTTATTTTCTGCACATTCAGAAATCAACATAATTTTCTGTTTCAGTAATCCCATAACATGTCGTTGATACTTGAGCATATGAAACTGGCAGTTTAAGGCCCTAACTGCCAAGGTTGCAGATGTATAAACCTTCTTTCCCCATCTATCCAGTGCCCTGGAATCTCTGTCAGAGGGGGTAGGATTTTTAGCTGTTGAGGCCTTAACACCTTTTGGACCCTGTGAAATAGTTTCAGGGTCAGCAGCAGGGTTTCTAAATAAAAATGTGTGTTTGTCAGGAACCCTGTAATATCTGTCTGGCTTGCTAGGAACCAGAGGTAAGGAATCTGGCGTCAAGCTTGATTCCAAAAACACATCATCCACAATGTCTAAAACAGGAGATATGGCTAAAGGCCTATGCTGAGGGAGAAGAAGGGAATCCCTGAGCCTCTTTTTGATTCTGAGAAATCTTGACTCTCCCAGTGAAAATGCTCCTTCAAAGTATGCAAGGTTTCTCCAAAGGAATAATCTTCAGGAGGAGATGCAGATGGCATAGATTCCTCTGCATCAGAATTCTCATAGGGTGGTACAGATAATTCCTGATCAGAAGAAATAGAAACCTAATCTGAAGATTCATAATCAGTGTCTTGCCTAGGTCTCTTATCAGGAGGGGGTTGGGAACCCCTGATCAGCCATTTTGATCATCTGCTTTTTGGGCATAGAGGCCTGTGCACGTGGCTCATTCGTCGGTTTTTTAGCTTTAGAAGTTGCTTTTGTCTTTGATTTTGAAGCTGGCGTCGATTTTATATAAAGATGCTGAGGCCTGAATACACCCTCAGAAGCCGGTGCCTGCTCAGCGGCTCCGGACCCATCCGAGGGAGAGACATCCGCAGGTACAATACCTTGAGAATCTCGTGGCGTGCCAGACTCAACATGGGTCTTGGTAGGGGCCTGCGACTCAAAAGTAGTGGGTATCAGGGGCTGTGAAAGCACCTCACTGAGTACCGGCGACTGGCTTAGGAGAAGCTTTGTCGGTTTTGGACCTTGACGGTCTGTCTCTGTCCTTTTCTTTGCGTTTTTTGTGTACTCCGGTAGTCGGATTGCTATCCGACATTTCAGGATAGTTAAATCAGTTTCCAAAATATTTTGAGGCAAAGATATACCGACGCTTAATAGTGCGTTGGTTAAATCTAGCACAAAACCAACAGCTAGGCACATTATGATCAGGGCCTAGGCAAGGAATACAGTATAAATGGAAATCCTTATGAGGCATTTGCTTCCCACAAGTAATGCAATTATTAACTTTTTCCAACATCGGTATGGCGCAAGAAAAAAGTTTCCCCAACGGGGTACTTAGCTTTAGTGAAGACTTTGGTTCTGAAACTGGAATTCGAAAATTTCAGGAGTCGGCCAACCGGCACTTGCGAACTGGTTTTGCTTCGGGCACCGCTCGGCAAGAAAGACTAAAGAAAATGGCATTGGCTGCCTGTTTTATACCCCTGACGACCTGACGTCATGGAAGAGGAGACAGCAACCGACGCAGGACCCAAGACTTTGGAATTCAGGCCGACTGAGGGCAACCTGCCAGCAGATTACCCAAATGTAATGACTGCAACAGTAAAACACGAAGAACATCACCGAAAGTGTGATGAGAGACTTGGGGACACAGGTGGACAGTGGTCTCACCTTCGATAACCACATCGCCACAACAGTCAGGAAATTCTTCTGTTTGGCACACCTCATCACGAAGGGCTTTTCATCTAGAAAAAAGGAGGTCATTGTCCCACTGTACTCATCCCTCATTAGACCCATTACAGAGTACAACGCCCCATTTGGTATGTACCTCACAAGACATCTGCAACAGCTGGAAAGGCCACAGAAATACCTCACTAAAATAATCACAGGCCTAAAGCAGATGCCCTATGCTGACCATCTAAAAAAAACTCCAGCTAGACTCTGTGGCATATCGACTACTCAGAGGCGATCTCTGCTTAACATACAAGGCCATTGTCAAACCCTGAGCTGTTGGGCATGCTCCACTTAAAGAAATCCCAATCCCTTAGAGCCACACGCTCCAGGGATCTAAACCTTGTCATCACAAAGAACAAAACATGCTGGAGGGATAGGTTCCTGACACAAATTCTCCCCAGACTCTGGAACAGACTGCCCATACATGTCAAACACAGCGCCTCCTTGCCCCTCTTCAAAAGGAACCTTGACGATTGGATGGGAGATAGGAAATTCAACCCTGGGATCACGTCAGTCGCCCTGCTAGACAGGGGTCCAGGGAAGTAAATATTGTGGGAAGAAATAAATAGGGAATTGTTATGGCTAGGCTTGTATAGGCCCTAGGGCTGACAGCCTAGTACCAACCTATGAACCTATAATCTGATTAGCTGCTGTACCAAACACAATCAAAATGAAGTGGAGCATTCATAATCATTTTTTAAGTCATCAGTACAGTTTTGGCTGTGCAACCAAGCAATCTTCCTCATCACCACCAAAGTCACTGCATTTCTCAAAACAGTATTGGCCCCCTCCAAAGCACTCTTCTAAAGATGTTCAGACACTTGAGAAATACTGGAAACAATATCTTTGACAAACGTTTTGCTCAGCAGGTAACAATGAAGCAAACGGGTCAAAGCTACATATACAGCTCAACACACACTTCCACATAAAACACTGATAGCTAAACACTTTCAAATCTACAGTGTTGGACTACACCATTTTCTTTCCCTGAGATCCTACTCACTTGTCTAGTTTACCTGAAGGGACTGGGTTTCATGAAGACTGTCTTTTTATTTGAAGAGATCACTGGGGACACAGAAGCAGTGTCTGTAAACAAAGGGGTTTGGAGGCCAGGCAAGGTAAAGCACAATCTAAAATTCTTAAAACACACTTTGAGCAGAGGAGTACTGCAAGTCTTCTTAAAACATCCACCAAAGCTCAACGGAAGGAAGTTCACCATGTCTGGCATCTCAGCCTCCAAAAAGATTATAAACCCTGCTGATCTCGGGGCAGCTGATGAACACTCTTAATTGAGCAAATCCCTAAATTAGCCAGCATCTGTTAAAAGGAAAACATCTCTTTGGGTTTCTGAATCTGTTAGTCTTCAGATGAAACTGACTGATCAGATTCTAACACTTATGAAATCTCAGATCATGAATCCCCTTCAAAATCAGGGACCTTGGGTGGGGAGTGGGAGTGCCGGCATTACTCATAACACAGGTTGGTACCCCATAAACTACTGCCTGACCAATGGATCCAGCCATAGCCAACCAGCTCAAGTGGAAGCAGTCAGAGACTGTCACCCTGCAATGTGCAGAGTCTTGTGCCTTTTTTTTTTTTTTGCATGCACTACACTAATGGGAGAATTCCCCAGGGGGAGATGCATCAACACTGGCAACAAATTCTGCCCTCCCCCAACTTCCCCTTTACCTGAAGAGTTCAGTTCTCCCATACCTGAAGCTTGCAATGGCACAGCTCCAGAGGATGTGTCTGACCCCTGCGCCATGCATATCTGTGGTTCTAAAACCACAATGGGGAACTAAAGGCAAAAGACGGTAAGTGATCTCATTGCCTGCCCAAGGCTACTGCTGACTCACAAGCCATAGTTCTTGCTTTATTTTTATGTTTTAGGTGCACAAAGGGTAGAAGGTGTGGGAAACGTATCTGAATCCATCAAGTCCAGGGACAAAGAATTAGCCACCTCAATTCCTACCACTGACTGCACAGTCAGCCTAGTAAAAAATTAACAATCCCAGTTATACTCTCTCTGAATAGCAATCTAAAGTTTATTTCTGTAGGAATACTATTCTGAATACTGCACTGAGTAAAATGACCATAGTTTTAGTAATGCAGTTCAAAGCACAAAAGTCCACCAATTTTAATTGATTGGACCATCACACTCACAGACTGGCAGTGGTAGGGACTCAGCTTTGGTAGGCTGAATGACAGGAAGGATAGCAGAGCACTACTACTACCCATATGCCAGTAAGGGAGTATGGCTACTGAACATCACTTGTTCTGTGTGAACAAATCCACTCTGTGGTAACTTGTGATTATGACCCCTGGCAAGATGATGAAAATGGGGATGCCAATGCTCTTAGGCCAAAAGAGTCACCAGCAAGATTTAAGTTCTATCCCTTTGGATCTTTAACAGAACCTTTGGAACAAGGGGAAATGAAGGCATAAAAGGACTTCTACTCCCATGGAAAAAGGCAAGGCATCCCATCCTCCAGGCCTGCGAACAAAGAATTCTAGTGCAAAACATGGCCTGAATCATTTGTTGAGAGTTGAGGCAAACAGATCTATCTGAGAAATACCCTAGCTGTGAAGAAAGTTGAGTGAGGAAGACATCCCTGTTCAACATCCACCAGTTATGGTCTTCCAGGCACCTGCTTAATGAATCCACCACACCATTGTCTTGGGAAGAAATGTAAATTGCTTGTAGTGACAGATTTACTTTTATAGCTTGGTCCGCTGCCAGACAACTTAATCTGCATAGTTGGTAAGAGCTCACCATCCCCCTTCCCATTTGTTCATATATCACATAACTTTTGTGTCATCTGAAAATTCTGAGTGGACATGGATTTCACAAGTGAGAAAAATACCTGCACAGCCTGAATGAGTGCCCTTTATGTCTTTCACACTGACATGTCCCTTCCTTTGTCTGGGGGTCCATTGACTTTAAACTGCTAATGGGCATGTCCATGCATCCTAGGCTAGTTCTGTTGATGCATGTGTGAAGTTCCTAAAATGAGAAAGTACAGTTGTGTACACTTACCACAAATGTAGATATTCAAGTGTATTCACTGTTGCAGTCATTACATTTGGGTAATCTGCTGGCAGGTTGCCCTCAGTCGGCCTGAATAAAGTACAGTTTTGTACCTACCATAAATGTAGATGTTCGAAGATCCACATTGCTGCAGTCCTAACACTTGGGGTAGTCCGCTGTCCCAGTCGGCCCGAATACCAAAGTATAAGGCTGACGTCGGTCAAGGCGCATTTGTCTGACATCAGGACTTCAGGGTACAAATGCGCATGACCGACGTCATATCCTCAGTCTTTTCTTGCCCCAGATGTCAGAAGACCCTAAAAAGATAAGGCCAAAACCAAAAAACACCAAACACTCCTGTACCTAATATATGTACAATATATACAAATTTACAAAAATAGAAACCCCACCCACACAACCACCCCTAAACACAGAGGGGAAGGAGGGAGGGTAAATTGGACTGCAGCAATGTGGATCTTCGAACATCTACATTTATGGTAGGTACAAAACTGTACTATGTTCTTCATCTCACATTGCTGCAGTCCTAACACTTGGGTAGAATCCCAAAGCAGAGGTAAGGGAGGATGGCTAAACTATAATGAAGCAGGAGCTGCCAAAATGCCCTGCAACACAGCAGTGGCAAAACCAGCCCTGGATTTAGAATAGAGAGGAAGGTGGTAATGCTTGGAGAAAGTATGCACTGAACTCCAAGTAGCTGCCTCCAAAATATCCTTAGTTGCCACCCCCCTTAGAAATGCTGTTGAAGTGGCAGTAGCCCTCGTGGAATGAGGCCTAATCCCAGCTGGAATCTCCTTGCCATGATGGGAATAACAGAATGCAATGCAAAACCCAATCCACTTAGATATAGTTTGTTTTGACACAGGCTTGCCCTGCGAACTCAAAGCAAAAGAAACAAACAACTGCTGAGACTGCCTAAAATGCCTAGTCCTGCTTAAATAATAACGCAACTGCCTGTGTACATCTAAAGTGTGCAAAATCTTTTCCCCCTTATTTTGGGGATTTGCATAAAAAGTAGGCAAATGAATAGTTTGGTTTAAAGCCACACTAGAAACCACCTTAGGCATAAATGAAGGATTAGTACGTAATGATACCCTATCCTTATGAAAAATCAAAAAAAGGCTCAACCGCCATAAGGGCCTGCAATTCAGAAACCCTTCTTGCAGAAGTAATGGCCAACAAAAAAGCAGTCTTCCATGACAAGTATTTCAATTCAGCAGTAGCCATGAGCTCAAAAGGTTGTAGAGTAAGTTTCTCCAACACAAAATTGAGGTCCCAAGCAGGACTAGGAACTCTACGTTTGGGTCTTATATTCTTTGCCCCTGTAAGAAATTGCTTGAACAAAGGATGAGAAAACAATGGTGGGTCACAATCATAGTGAGCTGAAATTGCTGCAGCATGAATCTTAATGGAAGAGAAAGACAAACCTTTGTCCAATAACTCAGTAAGATATTGAAGAGCCACACTCAAATTAGGCTCAGAAACATCCAAATCCTTTGCTGCACTCCAAAATAAAAATCTCTTCCATTTTTCTGCATACACTTTCGTGTACTAGGCCTTCTGGCTTCCATAATCACATTCAAAACTTGTTGAGGAAGTTGAGACCTGCTGTGGTTCAAAACAGAATATGCCAGGCTGTTAGATGAAGAGAGTGAAGCTTGACATTGAGGAGATGACCGTCCCTCTGAGACAAAAGGTGTGGAATTAAAGGTAAAGGCCATGGAGGCTTCCTTACCAGATTCCTCAGTAATGGGTACCAGTGTTGCGAGGCCAATCTGGAGCTATCAAAATCATCCTTGGCTTGTCTTGTCTGACCTTTAGGAGTACCTTTGGGAGGAGAGGCAGAGGTGGAAAGGCATACACATGAAGATTTTGCCAACTGAACGAAAGAGCATCCACTTTCCAAGCTGTGTGATGAAACCTTTTGCAAAACTTTGGCAGCTGGTGGTTTAGTGGAGAAGCGAACAGATCTATGTCTGGAGTTCCCCAGGACACTGTCAATTGTCGAAATACATGAAGATCCAGTTTCCACTCGTGGGGATCCATGATTTGCCTGCTTAACACATCTGCTAAGGAGTTCTGTGCTCCTGGCAGAAACCTTGCCTGTAGATTTAGCTGCAAGCTGAGCGCAGTCTCCCACAAAATCATTGCTTGCCTGCATAGAGGATAAGAATGTGTTCCCCTTGCTTGTTGATGTACCACATGACAGTAGTGTTGTCTGTTAGAATCAACACCTGCCCTGGAAGAAGTAACTCCTTGAAAGCCATTAATGCAAACTGGACTGCTAACATCTCCTTCATGTTGATATGTAGATGCTGTAGTCTGGCAGGCCACTTGTCTTGTATCCACTTTCCATTCAGATGAGCTCCCCAAGCTATGTCTGAGGCATCTGTCGTTAGAATCTGACTCGCCTCTGGCCGGGTCACAGAGAGTCCCTTGTTTAGGTGACATTCCTGAGCCCACCACAAAAATTCCTTTTGAATGCAAGGTATTATTAGAATGACAGTGTCCAAATCCTGGCAGTGCTGTGTCCATACATTTTTCAGATACCATTGCAGCTTCCTCATATGCAGTTTGGCATTGGGAAGCACCAGAATACAAGATGCCATGAACCCTAATGCTTGAAGGACTGTCCTTGCAGTCAGCACGGACTGATGAGATAGTTGATGGAAGTAAAGGGATAGACTCTTTTGTTTGTCCGGGGTTAAAAGGCCATCTGGGCTGCTGTATTCAGTCTCACACCCAGAAAGCACATGTCTTGAGAGGGTACTAGACTGGACTTTATTTCGTTCACAGAATACCCCAGGCATCTTAGCACTGCTATCACATATTCCAGATGCTGAAGAAGCTCGTCCTTTTCTTGAGCCAGAATCAGACAGTCGTCCAAGTAAGGATAGATTTGTATTCCTTTTAGCCTGAAAAAAGCTACAACTGGAGCCAGAACTTTTGTGAATACTCTGGGTGCAGTAGATAAGCCAAAGGGCAATGCAGAGAACTGATAATGTGAATTTCCAGCTCGGAAACGCAGATACTTCCTGCAACTGAGTCTGATAGGCACATGACGGTAAGCCTCCTTGAGATCTAAAGTTACCATCCAGTGATCTTTGCCCAGCAGAGGTAAAAGCTGTTGTAACGTCAACATTTTGAACTTGGGAATGTCCAAATAAGTGTTGAGGATAGACAAATCCAGAATTGGTCTCCACGTGTTCCCCTTTTTTGGTACTAGGAACAGGCGAGAATAAAAACCTAGGCCCCTTTCTGGCACAGGAACCGGCTGAATGGCCCCTATCTGGAGCAACAGAGAAATTTGCTTGTGAGCCTCTTTTCTTTGTATAGGAGGAATGTCTGGCATGCCTTTGAATGGAGGCAAGGTATGGAAATAAAACCTGTAACCGTGGTGAACGATATCCAATACCCATCTGTCTTGGGTAATAACACTCCAATTTTCTTTGAAAAGTGCCAGCCTTCCTCCCAAAGGTGCTGCCAGACGAGAAGGCTCTGGCAGTTGAAAAGGCAAGTCATTGGGTCTGCTTACGAAAGGACTGACCCCTGCCCTCACCAGAAGACTGGGCAGGCGAACTGCCTGTTCTAGGCCTAAAAGAACCTTGAGCCCTGCCCCTACCACGTCTAGATCTACCCCTAGACTGAGAATCATAAGAAGGATAAGTCCACCCCTTAGTAGGCCAATTTCTACTAAACTTTGGAGGCTGAACCTGCAAAAAATCTTTAACAGTCTGCATAGACTTAGCCTTGTCCTCCATTTTCTTTAAAACTGTTTCCACAGGCGCACCAAACAACACATCAGATTGTAAAGGAGCATCTAAAATCCTTGTCTTTACATGTTCAGCTAAATTCTGATCCCTCAGCCAGGCGTGCCTGCGAAGAACAGAACCAGTGGCTGCCACCCTCGAAGAGGCCTGTACAGCATCAAAACCACATTGCAAGGAATGCTTACCCACCTGTTCAGAAACATGAACCAAATCCTGCAATTCTTTACACTCAATACCTTCCGCCAGAGCATCTACCTTAGACTTCAATTGTGAAAGGAGATAATTTTGGTATTTCAACATGTGAAACTGGCAATTCAAAGCCCTCATGGCTAAAGTGGAAGAAGTATACACCTTTTTCCCCCATCTATCCAAAGCCCTTGCCTCTTTATCAGAAGGAACAGGATTTTTAACAACAGAAGCCTTAACCCCTTTAGGGCCCTGAGAAACAGTTTCTGGGTCTGCCCTAGGACTCTTAAAAGATACTTATGAGCTTCAGGCACTCTATAATACCTGTCCGGTTTAACTGGGGCAGGAGGCAAAGAATCAGGGTTCAGGAAGCCTCTGCAAAACATCCTCTACCACATCCAGAACAGGAGGTATAGCTAAAGGCCTATGCTGGGGTAGAAACAAAAATTCCCTAAGCCTTTTCCTAGAATCAGAGAAATCTTGACCTTCCCATTTAAAATGCTCCCTCATGGAATGAAGAGTCTCTGAAAAGAAAAATCCTCAGGAGGAGAAGGCGAAGGTGTAGAGTCATCTACATCAGAATCAGAATAAGGAGGATACTCCTGCAAGTCTTCAGCCGAAGACTCAGAAGCCTCCGAACACTGCTCAAAACTCTCAAGCTCAGGTTCCACCCTAGGCCTCTTATCAGGGGGGGGTAAAGAACCTCTAATCATAGTAATCAAATCTTCTGCCATTTTAAGCATATGTTTCTTAGGCAGAGACCCTGAAGAACTAGGGGAGACCCCCACTGAAGTTAACCCTGGCCGGCCTCTAGAAGGAGCCTTGGAAACAGAAGGGGAGGGCCTAACCACCTTAGGAAGGGAGGGGAGAACAGCTACCTGAGAAGCCCCTTCAGCCTGGCCTACCTCCTGAGAGGACACATCTTGTAACAGTAAAGTCTCTCCCTGAGAATCCAAAGGAACTTCTGGTAGAACCACTGGCTCCACCGAGCTCTCTAAAGAACCAACGTCCGGGACAGACGGTTCTTCTACCCTAGGCTTCGCTGCTTTGTCTTTGCGCTTTTTAGCAAGCGGCGGAGCATCCGACGGCATGTTGTAATCACAACGCTTCCCAAAAACTAACCTGGCACAATCTAATCTTCTCTTAATAGTGCGTTTGTTAAATCTAGCACAAGAGCGACAGCCAACAACGTCGTGCTCAGGCCCTAAGCAAGGTATACACAATGTATGGTAATCTCTATGAGGTATCTGTTTCCCACAAGAAATACAGTTATTCACTTTTTCTGACATCCGGTTAAATACTGAGGCAAGAAAAAAACAAAATATTCTAGCGGGTACTTAGCCAACTTTGATTCGGTCTGAAACTCCGACTTCAGAAAATTTCAGAACGCCAACCTGCACTCGCAATACTGCTTCTGCATCGGACCATACGGCAAAAAAGACTGAGGATATGACGTCGGTCATGCGCATTTGTACCCTGACGTCCTGATGTCAGACAAATGCGCCTTGACCGACGTCAGCCTTATACTTTGGTATTCGGGCCGACTGGGACAGCGGACTACCCCAAGTGTTAGGACTGCAGCAATGTGAGATGAAGAACATCAAAGTCTTGGGTCCTGCGTCGGTTGCTGTCTCCTCTTCCAGGACGTCAGGTCGTCAGGGGTATAAAACATGCAGCCGATGCCATTTTATTCAGTTTTTCCTGCCCCAGATGTCAGGTGCCCCCCAAATGGGGAGCAACTATATATATATATATATATATATATATATATATATATATATATATATATATATATAAAAAAACTAAACAGCAATAGATATAAATACACTTTTAGCACTTCATCTAAAAGCAAATACACCACAAAGGCTGTAGAATATAGTGAAGGAAAGCGATGGGTAACCTGGACTGCAACAGTGAATACACTCGAACATCTAAATTTATGGTAAGTGTACACAACTGTACTATGTTCTTCATGTTTCACTGTTGCAGACATTACATTTGGGTAGAATCCCAAAGCTATGGATGGGAGGATGGAACTAAATAGCATTAGGGGCGGCTAAAAGGCCCTGCAGAACTGCAGTGGCAAAGCCTGTCCTGGATTTGGAGAAGAGGGGCAAATGATAATGCTTTGTGAAGGTATGCAAAGAGCTCCAAGTAGCAGCTTCTAAAATGTCTTTGGTTGGAACTCCTCTGAGAAAAGCTGCTGAGGTAGAGGCAGCCCTGGTGGAATGTTACCTAACTCCCTTGGGCACAGGTTTACCATGGTGCAAGTAGCAGAAACGAATGCAGTGGCTTATCCACTTAGAAATAGTCTGCTTTGATATAGCCTTCCCCTCTGATCCTGAAGCAAATGCCACCAGTAGTTGCTCAGACTTGCTTAAAGACTTGGTCCTGTTTAAGTAGAATCTTAGTTGTCTGTGTACGTCCAATGAATGCAGAATCCGCTCCCCCTTATTCTGCGGATTTGGGTAAAAAGTTGGCAGGTGAATAGTTTGGTTAAGAGCCACACTGGATACCACCTTAGGCATAAAGGAAAGATTGGTCCTGAGGGATACCCTGTCCGGGTAAAATGTAATAAAAGGCTCCACAGCCATGAGAGCCTGTAGTTTTGAAACCCTTCTTGCTGAAGTGATTGCCAAAAGGAAAGCTGTTTTCCAAGATAGAAATTTTATATCTGCAGTAGCTGCTGGTTCAAAAGGAGGCAGAGTGAGTTTTTCCAGCACAAAATTGAGGTCCCATGCAGGAGTTGGTGGTGATCTGGGAGGCCTTAGCTTTTTGGCTCCTCTAAGATACTGTTTTAGCAGAGGATGAGAAAAGATGGGAGGCTCCGTGTTGTAATGAGCCAAGATGGCAGAGGCATGGATTTTTACTGAAGAAAAAGATAGGCCCTTGTCAAGCATCGCAAGTATTGTAAAATCTGAGGAATATTTGGTTTTGCTGTGTCTGTTCCTTGTGCTTGGTTCCAAGCACAGAATCTCTTCCATTTATCAGCATAAGATTTTCTAGTACAAGGCCTTCTAGCTTCCAAAATGACATCCATCACAGATTTACTGAGAGGTGTTGTTTGAATAATTAAATGATCAGCCATGCTGCAAGGTTCAGAGTTTGGAGCTGGGTGTGCAGAATTTGATTGTTCTGCTGAGACAGTAGTCGAGGTATTTGAGGCAAGTACCAAGGAGGGAGTTGAGACATATTCCTTAGGATTGGGTACCAGTGCTGGCAAGGCCAGTCCGGAGCAATTAGGATCATTTTTGTTTTTTCCTGTCTGACCTTTAGTAAAACCTTGGAGAGAAGAGGCAGAGTGGGAGAGGCATAGACTGAAAGGTTTTTCCAACTGAAGGATAGGGCATCCACTTTCCATGCTTGTCTGTGATAAGTCCTTGTACAGAAATTGTCCAGTTGATAATTTTGGGGAGAGGCAAAAACATCTAGGTCTGGGCTCCCCCATTTCTGTGTTACCATGCTGAATGTTTGTGGATCCAGTTTCCACTTGCGTGGGTCCATAAGATTTCTGCTTAGGTTGTCTGCCAGAGTATTTTTTTTTCCTGGCAGGAACTGAGCTTGAAGATGTACTTGGTAAGTCAAGGCTGTGATCCACAATGCCATGGCTAGTCTGCAAAAAGGGTACAAATGTGTACCCCCCTGCTTGTTTATGTACCACATAACTGTGGTGCTGTCCGTCTTTATCAGTAGTTGTCCTGGATGAAGTAAGTCCTTGAAGGCTGTCAGAGCATTCTGAACCGCTAGCACCTCTTTCTGTTTGATATGCGGATGCATTTGTTTTGGGCTCCATATGCCCTGAATGCATCTCCCTGCCAGGTGGGCCCCCCAAGCATAGTCTGATGCATCTGTAGCTAGGGTTTGGGTGGCAGGGGGTAGAGTGAATGACAGTCCCTTGTTTTGGTGACATGTCTCTACCCACCAAAGAAACTCCTGTTGTAGGCAGGGAATGAGAGGAATCATTGTTTCCAGACTGTGACAATCTTGACTCCATAAACTTTTTAGGTACCATTGAAGTTTCCTCATATGCAGTCTTGCATATGGAATTAGTAGAATGCAGGATGCCATGAACCCCAAAGCCTGGAGAATTTGTCTTGCAGATAACTGGGTTTTTGTTGTCATCTGTTTGAAGTATGTTGTCAGTTGCCTTTGTTTGTCTGGCGTAAGGTAAGCCATTTGGGCAGTTGTATTAAAGCTTGCACCCAGGAATGTAATTATTTGAGAGGGTACCAGATGTAATTTCTTTTTGTTTATTGTGTACTCTAAGCATGTTAGAAGCCTTTTTACAAATCCCAGATGTTGAAGAAGAATGTCCTTGTTCTCTGCTTGAATGAGACAGTCGTCCAGGTAAGGATAAATTTGTATACTTCTTTGTCTGCAAAATGCAATTACTGGCACTTTGTAAAGACCCTGGGAGCAGTAGATAAACCAAAGGGCAATGCAGAGAATTGGCAATGCAAAAAACCTGCCTTGAAGCGGAGGTATCTTCTGCACGATTCTCTTACTGGGATATGCAGGTATGCCTCTTTTAAGTCTAGAGTCACTAACCAAGTGTTCCTGCCCAGCATAGGCAGTAGCTGTTGTAAAGTCAGCATTTTGAATTTTGGAATGTCCAGGTAAGTGTTCAAAATCGATAAGTCCAGTATTGGACACCATGCATCGTCTTTTCTGGGTACCAGGAACAGCCTTGAATAAAAACCTTGTCCTTTTCCCTGTTCTGGTACTGGCTGAATAGCCCCCATATCCATGAGGGAAGTAACTTGTTTCTGAGCCTCTGCTCATTGATTTTGTGGCATATCTGGCCAACTGTATGGAATTGGCAAAGTATGGAAATGAAATCTGTACCCCTGGGATACTATGTTTAATACTCACTTGACCTGGGTAATTAAAATGCCAATTTTGAGCATGAAGTGCTAATCCCCCCCCCCCCAAGGGGGCTGCCAAGAGATAAGTGCTTGGTGATGGTAGAGGGAAGTCATTGAGACTGCTTACTGTAGGGTTGTGCTTTGTTTCCTCCAGATTTGGAGGTGGAAGCACCCCATTGCTTTGACCTGTGATTGGTATCTAGAGCCTTTTGAGCACCTGGATTTACCTCGAGAGGCTTCGTTGGACACAGGAAAGGACCAATTTTTAGTAGGTCAATGCCTACTGAACCTGGGTGGCTGCACTTGTAAGAAATCTTTTACAGTTTGCATAGATTGAGCTTTGTCTTCCATTTTCTTTAAAACCTCTTCTGCCTCATTACCAAACAGAGTATCATGCTGTAAAGGGGCATCCAACAATTTAGCTGTAACATGATCAGGCAGATTTTGCTCATTGAGCCAGGCATGCCTTCTAATCACAGATCCAGTAACTGTGGCCCTGCAAGAGGCCTCCAAGGTATCAAAACCACATTTCAAATTATGCTTTCCAACCTGTTCTGCTGCATGCAATAATTCCTGTAATTCTTTATTTTCCACACAATCAGAAATCAACATCATTTTCTGTTTCAGTAAGCCCATAACATGGTGTTGATACTTAAGCATATGAAACTGGCAGTTTAAGGCCCTAATTGCAAAGGTTGCAGACGTATACACCTTCTTTCCCCATCTATCCAGCGCCCTGGAATCACTATCAGAGGGGGTAGGATTTTTGGTTGTAGAGGCCTTTACACCTTTGGGACCCTGTGATATAGTCTCGGGATCAGCAGCAGGATTTTTGAATAGAAATTTGTGGGAGTCAGGAACCCTGTAATATCCATCTGGCTTACTATGAGCCGGAGGTAGGGAATCAGGAGCCATGCTTGATTCTGAAAACACATCATCAACAATGTCTAATACAGGAGGTATTGCCAAAGGCCTATGCTGAGGAAGAAGGAAATCCCTAAGCCTCTTTTTTGATTCAGAGAAATCCTTACTCTCCCAATGAAAATGTCCCCTTAAAGTATGCAAGGTTTCACCAAAAGAATAATCCTTAAGAGGAGATGCAGATGGGATGGATTCTTCTGCATATGAATCCTCATAGGGAGGAATAGAAAATTCCTGATCAGAAGAGGAATCAGAAGAAATGGAAACCTGATCTGAAGATTCATAATCAGCGTCTTGCCTAGGCCTCTTATCAGCAGGGGTGGGGGGGGTGGGAAAGTACAGTTTTGTACCTACCATAAATGTAGCTGTTCGAGTGCTAATACAGCTGCAGTCATAACAGATGGATTCTCCTGCTGTCAGGCGGGTCCTCGGTCGGCCGAATTCCAAAGTCTAGGTCCGGCGTCGGTTGTCGTCGCTTCTTCCCTGACGTCAGTGCGCCAGGGGTATAAAAGAACCAGCCAACGCCATTTTCTTCAGTTTTTCTTGCCCCAGATGTCAGGTGCCCCCAGAAGGAAGGCAATACATAAATTTGTGTAATAAAGCAATGCAATATAATCAAAATACAGTAGTTGCAAGCAAATACACCATAAAAGAATACCCCAATCAGGTTTTATGAGGAGGTGTTAGCCAATAGGCCTGTCCCAAGAGGGGAAGGAGGGAGGGAAACCTGGACTGTAGCTGTATTAGCACTCGAACATCTACATTTATGGTAGGTACAAAACTGTACTATGTTCATCGTGCATACAGCTGTAGTCATAACAGATGGGTAGAATCCCAAAGCTAAGAAAGGGGTGGTAGGCACTAGGTGGAACTAGGAGGAGCCAGAATGCCCTGCAAGACTGCAGTGGCAAAGCCTGCTCTAGTTTTGGAGTATAATGGTAGGTGGTAGTGCTTGGAGAAGGTATGCACAGAACTCCAAGTGGCTGCTTCCAAAATATCTTTGGTAGGAACTCCTCTGAGGAAAGCTGCAGAGGTAGCTGTGGCCCTTGTGGAGTGAGATCTGATGCCTGCAGGTACAGTTTTACCATGAAAAGAGTAACAAAAGCGTATGCAGTGGGCTATCCATTTTGAGATTGTCTGTTTGGAAATTGGCTTCCCTTGAGCTCCTATAGCATAGGGCACAAAGAGCTGTTCTGATTTTCTGAAAGGCTTTGTTCTGTCCAAATAATAACGCAGCTGTCTGTGGATGTCCAAGGAATGTCTCTCCCTTTTGTTTTGAGGATTAGGGTAGAAGGTAGGCAAGTGTATAGCCTGATTCAAAGCTACCCTGGATGCCACCTTTGGCATAAAGGACGAGTTGGTTCGTAAGGAAACTCTGTACTGATGGAAGATGATAAAAGGCTGCACAGCCATGAGGGCTTGTAGTTCCGATACCCTACGAGCTGTGGTGATAGCCAGAAGGAAAGCTGTTTTCCAGGACAAATACTGCAAATCTGTTGAGGCAGCTGGCTCAAAAGGAGGCAAGGTCAGCTTTTCTAGAATGAAATTGAGATCCCAAGCAGGTATTGGTTGTTTCCTTGGGGGTTTTATATTCTTAGCCCCTCTGAGAAACTGTCTTAAGAGGGGGTGAGAGAATAAAGGTGGCTCAGTGTTGTATTCTGCAGAAATGGCTGAGGCCTGGATTTTGATGGAGGAGAATGAAAGTCCACTGCTTAGCAGCTCAGCTAGATACTGTAATATTTGAGGTAAATTCAGTTTTCCAGGATTCTGGCCCTTTTTCTCATTCCAGGCACAAAACCGTTTCCATTTTGTGGAGTAAGCTTTTCTAGAAGACGGCCTTTTGGCCTCCAAAATGACATCCTGCACCTCCTTGGAGAGTAGGGTCTGTTGTGATGTTAAGGAATCTTCCATGCGGCCAGATTGAGTGTTTTCAGCTGACTGTGAAGAGTTTTGAAGCTGTGCTGAGTCAGAAGAAGAGGCATTAGAGGTAGGGTCCATGGAGGGGAATGCGTCAGGCTCCTCAGGAGTGGGTACCAGTGCTGTCTTGGCCAGTCTGGAGCAATGAGAATCATCTTTGGTCGGTCTGCTCTGGTTTTTAATAGAAGTTTGGGCAGCAGAGGAAGAGGTGGAAAGGCATAAACTGTCATTGTTGTCCAACTGAAAGAGAGAGCGTCCACTCTCCAGGCCTGTGGATGAAAAGTCCTTGAGCACAATTTTGTCAATTGGTGATTTTTGTGGGAGGCAAAGAGATCTATGTCTGGCCTTCTCCATGCTTGAATTATCTTTGTAAAAACTTGAGGATGCAACTTCCATTCGTGTGGATCTGTCATATTTCTGCTTAGGTTGTCTGCCAGCGTGTTTTCCTTGCCTGGCAAGTACTGTGCTTGAAGTTTGATTTGTAATTCCAGAGCCATGTTACAAAGTGACATGACCAGCCTGCATAGGGGGTATGAATGGGTTCCTCCCTGTTTGTTTATGTACCACATTACTGTGGTGTTGTCTGTCCTTATCAATAGTTGACCTGGATGCAGAAGGTCTTTGAAAGCTATAATAGCATTTATTACTGCTAGCATTTCCTTTTGATTGATGTGAAGGTGCTTTTCTTTTTGGGACTATTTGCCCTGAATGCACCGATCTGTCATGTGCGCCCCCCAGGCGTAGTCCGAGGCATCTGTTGTGATGACTTGATTTGCTTGAGGCTTGCAGAATGGGAGACCTGTGTTTGTTTGGCATGCTTGAGCCCACCACAGAAATTCCTTTTGAAGACATGGAATTAGTGGTATTATTGTTTCCAAACTGTGGCTGTGTTGAGACCATAGGTTTTTCAGGCACCATTGAAGTTTCCTCATATGCAGCTTTGCACATGGGATTAGTAGGATGCAAGATGCCATGAATCCCAGAGCCTGCAGGATTTTCCTTGCAGTCAGCCTGGTGAAATTTGCTAGTGTTCTGAAGTATTGAGTTAGTCGCCTCTGCTTCTCTGGCGTGAGGTAGGCCATCTGGGTGTTTGTGTCCAAGTTGGCACCCAGGAAAATTATTTTCTGAGAGGGTATTAGCCTTGATTTCGTTTTGTTGACTGTGTATCCCAGAGAATTCAACAACATTATTACAAAAGCCAGATGTTTCAGAAGTATGTGCTTGCTGTCCGCTTGGATCAGGCAGTCGTCCAAATATGGGTATATTTGTATCCCTTGAAGTCTGCAGTAGGCAATTACTGATGCCAGGCATTTCGTGAATACTCTGGGCGCAGCAGATAAACCAAAGGGCAATGCAGAGAATTGATAATGGGTTGAACCTGCAAGAAATCTGAGGTATCTTCTGCAATTTTGTCTGATTGGGGCATGCAGGTATGCCTCCTTGAGGTCCAATGTTACCAGCCAAGACTCCTTGCCCAGCATGGGAAGAAGCTGCTGTAATGTGAGCATCTTGAATTTTGGTACGAGTAAAAATGTGTTTAGGATGGATAGGTCCAAAATAGGTCTCCAATCTTTTCCCATCCTTGGTACCAGGAATAGTCTGGAATAAAACCTTGACCTTGTTAGGAGTAGGTACCTCTTGAATAGCTTTCATGTCCATGAGATCTGAAATTTGTCTTTGTGCCTCTGCCCTTTGATTGTGTGGCAGGTTTGGCATGCCTCTCATTTTTGGAAGGGTGTGAAAATGGAATCTGTAGCCTCTGTTTATTATGTCCAGGATCCATTTGTCTTTTGTGACAATATGCCAATTTTTTGAAAATAATGCCAGTTTTCCGCCTAAGGGTGCTGCCATTTGAGCCTTGCTTGGCATGCAAAGGGGAAAGTCATTGGGCTTGCTTTCTGAATGGCTGCGAACTATCCTCACCACCTCTTTGTGTTGGAGCTTGCCATTGTCTGCCTCTAAACGATCCTTGAGATTGCCCTCTGCCCCTCGGGCACCTGTATCTACCTCTTTGGTGTCTGTCCGTGGCTGGAAAGGACCAATTTTTGGAAGGCCAATTTCTACTGAAACGTGGAGGTTGTACCTGTAGAAAATCTTTCACTGTTTGCATTGATTTAGCCTTTTCCTCCATTTTCTTTAATACCTCCTCAGCTTTAACACCAAATAATACATCCTTTTGTAGAGGGGCATCTAGTAATTTAGCTTTGACATGATCTGGTAAGGTTTGCTCCTTGAGCCAGGCATGTCTACGTATGACTGATCCTGTAACAGCAGCTCTACATGAGGCCTCTAGAGCATCAAAACCACATTGCAAGGTATGTTTACCCACTTGTTCTGCACTATGCATCAAATCCTGCAACTCCTTCAAGTCTGGTTGTTTAGGTTGTGACATTTTACTTCTCAACTGTGATAACAGAAACTGTTGGTACTTTAGCATATGAACTGGCAGTTTAATGCCCTCATGGTTAAGGTGGCCGAGGTGTATACCTTTTTTCCCCACCTTTCTAAGGATCTGGAATCTCTCTCGGAAGGTAATGGGTTTTTAGCAGTGGAGGCCTTAATTCCCTTGGGGCCCTGTGAGATAGTTTCTGGGTCAGCCGCATGGCTTTTGTATAAAAATTGGTGTGAGTCAGGAACCCGGTAGTACCTGTCAGGCTTTACTGGGGCTGGAGGTAAAGAATCCGGGTTAAGGCAGGCCTCCGAGTACACATTATCTAGTATGTCTAAGACAGGAGGTATAGCCAGAGGCCTGTGCTGGGGTAGCAAGAGAAAATCCCTAAGCCTTTTCTTGGAATCTGAGTACTCTTGGCCTTCCCAGTGGAAGTGTTCCCTTAAGGTATGCAAGGTTTCCCCAAATGAGTAATCCTCTGGGGGGGGGGAGACGGAGGGAATGGACTCCTCAGCATCAGAATCTTCAAAAGGGGAGTAAGAATGTTCCTGTTCATCAGAGTGCTCTGAAATAATGGAGGCCTGGTCAGAGGAGGGGGATTCTTCCTCCACTCTGGGCCTTTTGTTCGGGGGGGGGGGTTGAGAACCCCTGATAAGAGTAATCAAATCCTCAGCCATTTCAAGCATCTGTTTTTTAGGCATGGGGCCTGGAGAAGGGCCCTGTGGAGCTTGTCTCTTAGAATGCATGGCTGCTTTAGACTTAGTGAAAGCCTTGATAGAAAAAGAAGAGGAAGGTCTGAAGACACCTTGAGAGGAGGCAGACCTGTCTATATTTTGAGATTCACCACCAAGAGTGGCTTCGGTATCTGTAGACGGGGTGTGGGCTGAGGAGCCTGCGACCTCGGGCACAGAAGACACCGCCAATGAAGTGTCGTCGGTAGGCAGGGGCTGCGTAGGCGCCTCGCTGAGAACCGGACCACCTGTAGTCGGCTTTGGCGTGGTGTCGGTAGAGCCGCGGACCACGTGTGTCGGTCCTTATCTTTGCGTTTTTTAGACAAAACTGGAGTCTGAGTATCCAACGACATAATATAGTTACATTTTTTGCCAAAATAGTGCTGGGCGAACTCCGCCCGACGCTTAATGGTGCGTTTGTTGAATGTAGCACAAAAACGACAGACCGAGACGTCGTGGTCTGGGCCTAAGCAAGGAATGCAGAGGGAATGAAAATCCTTGTGCGGTATTTGCTTCCCACAAGAAATACAATTATTAACTTTATCTGACATCGGTCTGAGGCAAGAAAAGTTTCCCCAACGGGGTACTTAGCTTTCAAGAAGACTTCGGTTGCAAAATTTTCGTAATTTCAGGAGCTGGCCGACTGGCACTTGCGAACTGCTTCTGCTTCGGGCACCGCGCGGCAAGAAAGACTGAAGAAAATGGCGTCGGCTGGTTCTTTTATACCCCTGGCGCACTGACGTCAGGGAAGAAGTGACGACAACCGACGCCGGACCTATACTTTGGAATTTGGCCGACCAAGGACCCGCATGACGGCAAGAGAACCCATCTGTTATGACTGCAGCTGTATGCACGATGAACATCCCCTGATCAAGGTAATTAAGTCCTCAGCCATTTTGATCATCTGTTTTTTAGGCATAGGGGCCTGAGCATGTAAGCTCATGCGTCGTTTTTTTAGACTTAGAAACTGTTTTCGTTCTTGTTTTTGAAGTTGGTGTTGGTTTTATGTAAAAATGTTGAGGCCTGAAAACACCCTCAGAAGTCGGTGCCTGCTCAGCGGCTCTGGACCCATCCAAGGGAGAGACATCTGCGGGTTCAATACTCTGAGAATCTCGCAGCATACTGGACTCTGCTTGGGTCTCGGTAGAGGCCTGCAACTCAAAAGTAGCGGGTATCAGGGGCTGCGAAAGCATCTCACTGAGTACCGGCAAACCAGCGACTGGCTTAGGAGAAGCTTCATCGTCGGTTTTGGACCTCGATGGCCTGTCTCTGTCTTTTTCTTTGCATTTTTTGTGACCTCCGGTAGTCAGATTACTAACCGACAACATTTCAAGGTAATTAAATCTGGATCCAAAATATTCTGAAGCAAAAATATACAGACGCTTAATTGTGCGTTGGTTAAATCTACGACAAAACCGACAGCAAGGCACGTTATGGTCTGGGCCTAGGCAAGGAATACAGTATAAATGAAAATCCTTATGAGGTATTTGCTTCCCACAAGTAATGCAATTATTAACTTTTACTGACATTGGTAGGAGCAAGAAAAAGTTTCCCCAATGGGGTACTTAGCTTTAGTTGAAGACTTCGGTTCTGAAACTCGAATGCGAAAATTTCAGACTGACCAGCACGTGAGAACTGCTTCTGCTTCGGGCACCACGCGGCAAGAAGGATTGAATAAAATGGCTTCGGCTGCATGTTTTATACCCCTGACGACCTGACATCATGGAAGAGGAGACAGCAACCGACGCAGGACCCAAGACTTTGTTATTCAGGCCGACTGAGGGCAACCTGCCAGCAGATTACCCAAATGTAATGACTGCAACAGTGAAACACGAAGAACATCAGTTTAAATGGTACTCCTAGATTCAGCTGTACCTGAGAGATCCACCAATGTAACTCTCATTTTCAGAAAAGGAAGTAGTGGGATCAAAATGTCCAAAGGGTGGCAATGTTGTCACCAGAGAGACTTTAGGTACTGCTTGATCTTTCTCATGTGAAGTTTGATAAAGGGAATCATGGGGATGGAAGAAGCTATGAAACACAAAGCCTTTAGAACTTCCCTTGTATGACAAGATACAAGAGGAAAGGGACTAAAACACATGTAGAGGGTCTGCACTTTCTCTTGTGGGAGAAAAGCTAGTATGAGATGTGTCCAATCTGCAGCACAGAAACACTATACAATAGTTGAAATGCCTTAACAGGTCTTCCTAAGAGACTGCTTGTATGACAAGGTTTTCAAAGTAAGGGAATATTTGAATTCCCTGAGCTCTGCAAAAGGCAATTGTTAGTGCTAGGTATTATGTGGAAACCCTAGGGGCTGTAGATAACCCAAAGGGTAAAACGGTGCACTAAAGGTGCACTACAAATGTGATGAACAAGCCAAGAACTTGACAAACTTCCTGTAAGAAGGGTGAATGGGCATATGAAGGCAAGCATCTTTGAGATCCAGAAAACCTTAACATGAGATGGAACGGTAAGTGAGTTTGTAGAGAAAGTATTTTGAAAAGAAGATACCCTCATAAAGGTAGAGGTGAGACAAGCCCAAAACAGGTCTAGAGTATCCTGCTTTTCTTGGTACCAGGAAATAATTGGAGAATTTGAGATTAATAAGCTACAGTGTTCTCATGTGAATCCGAATCTTTTCCATCCTCAGGAGAGGATTCATGATGTCTCCTGTGGCGGGGGGGGGGGGGGGTTAAGACAGGAAGGTGGCTTGAGATACCAAATGGCCTTGTACAGGCCCTAAGAAAATTTCATCTATTACTTTTCTTGAGATGGAAGGAGAACTATTTTTCTTTTGTTCCTCCTCCTCCTTTAGGGTGACATTTGTTTTAACAAAACACAGTGAACTCGACTATCTCAATCAAGGATCCAGGCACCTCTTCCTTAACCAGGATTTGAGGTATGCCCTCTGGTCCCTCAGAATTAATGAATTTTGGTTCTCCCCTTCTCAACCATATTGTTATTATTAGTCATATTGGATGTGTGAGAGTCAGATGCCATTCCAGCCTTCTGCAGAGTTACAATAGTGGGAGCCTGAGAAGAAACTGGAGTGTTGCAGGAACCCACACTACACCAACAGGTACGTCTAAGTCTGAAGTCTGACTGGGAAGACAATGGTTCAGGCTTAGGCCTTTTGAATTTCTTTTTGTGAGCGAGCAGGATATTGGATGCAGAACATTCTACCATTATGGACTGGGCAAGGTGCATCAAAGCACTGAGTTTCTAAACAAATATTTAATGAGGAAAGACATGTACATGGGGATTTCAAAAAGTACAGTTGTGTACACTTACCATAAATGTAGATGTTCGTGTGTATTCACTGTTGTAGTCATCACACTTGGGTTATCTGCCTGCAGGCAGCCCTCAGTCGGCCCGAATACCAGAGACTTAGAATTTCTGCATCGGATGCTGTTGCTTCTTCCATGACGTCAGGTCGTCAGGGGTATAAAAACAGGCAGATGACACCATTACATCAGTTTTTCTTGCCCCAAATGTCAGGAGTCCCCAAATAGGGAGCTAGTACATGTGGGGAAAACACCACCAGTAAAAAGTGAATACCAATACCAGTAGGAATAGCCATTGAGAGGAGAGATAGAGAAAACCAGGTCGCTGGAGGGAGGGAAACCAAGACTGCAACAGTGAATACACTCGAACATCTACATTTATGGTAAGCGTACACAACTGGACTATGTTCTCCATGTTTCACTGTTGCAGTCATCACACTTGGGTTGATTCCCAAAGCTGAGGAAGGGTGGAGGCAGTCAAGAAGAGTTAGAGGTGGGGAGTAAGCCCTGCAAGACTGCTGTAGCAAATCCTGCCCTGGATTTGGAAGATAGGCAGGTGGTAATGCTTGGTGAAGGTGTGTACAGAACTCCAGGTAGCAGCTTCCAGTATGTCCCTTGTAGGGACTCTCCTGAGAAATGCTGTAGAGGTAGATGTAGCTCTAGTCTAATGTGCTCTGATCCCCTGAGAGGTTGGTTTTCCATGGTGCTTGTAGCAGAAATGGATGCAGTTTGCTATCCATTTGGAAATGGTTTGTTTTGAAATGGCCTTGCCTTCTGCCCCGTTGCAAAGCTGACTAGCAGCTGGTCAGTTTTTCTGAAAGGCTTAGCCCTATCAAAGTAGAACCTGAGCTGTCTGTGCACATCCAAAGAGTGCAGTATCCTTTCCCCTTTACTTTGAGGATTAGGGAAGAAGGTTGGCAAATGGCTGGATTGGTTGAGAGCCACACTGAACACCACTTTAGGCATAAAAGAAGGGTTAGTTCTGAGGGAAACCCTGTCAGCATGGAAAATAATGAAGGGTTCCACAGCCATCAGTGCTTGTAACTCAGACACTCTTCTAGCTGAAGTGATGGCTAGAAGCAAGGCTGTTTTCCGAGAGAGGAATTTTAGCTCTGCTGAAGCAGCAGGTTCAAAAGAAGGAAGCGTGAGCTTTTCCAGAACAAAGTTAAGGTCCCAAGCAGGGGTGGGTGCTCGCATTGGTGGCCTTAAGTTGTTTGCCCCTCACAGGAAAGTACAGTTGTGTACACTTACCATAAATGTAGATGTTCGAGTATATTCACTGTTGCAGTCATTACATTTAGGTAATCTGCTGGCAGGTTGCCCTCAGTCGGCCTGATTAACAAAGTCTTGGGTCCTGTGTCGGTTGCTGTCCCTTCTTCCATGACGTCAGGGGTATAAAATATGCAGTCGATGCCATTACATCAGTTTTTCTTGCCCCAGATGTCAGGTGCCCCCCTAATGGGGAGCAAATAAAATTAAAAATACAAAAAATATACCTCCAACCAAACGCAAATACACCAAAGGGGCTTTTAAGCATAGCAAAAGAAAGCAGAGGTATAAGGGAGAAAAATAGGGGGCTGGAGGGAGGGTAACCAGGACTGCAACACTGAATTCACTCGAACATCTACAATTATGGGAAGTGTACACAACTGTACTATGTTCTTCGTGTTTCACTGTTGCAGTCATTACATTTGGGTAGATTCTCAAAGCTTTGGTTGGGTGGAGGGAATTATACAGCTATAAGGCCCTGCAGCACAGCAGTGGCAAAGCCAGCTCTGGATTTAGAGAAAAGTGGTAAATGGTAATGTTTGGTGAAAGTATGAACTGAGCTCCAGGTAGCAGCTTCTAGAATGTCCCTGGTAGGAACACCTCTGAGAAAGGCTGTTGAAGTAGATGCAGCCCTGGTGGAATGGGATCTGATCCCCTGGGGGATAGTTTTTCCATGGTGCTTATAGCAGAAACTAATACAATGGCTTATCCATTTGGAAATGGTTTGCTTTGAAATAGCTTTTCCCTCTTCCCCTGCAGCAAATGCTACCAGCAGTTGTTCAGATTTTCTTTGAGATTTAGTCCTGTTTAAGTAAAATCTAAGTTGTCTGTGTACATCCAATGAATGCAAAATCCGCTCCCCCTTGTTCTGTATATTGGGAAAGAAAGTTGGCAAATGAATGGTCTGATTAAGAGCCACACTGGGTATCACCTTAGGCATGAAGAATGAGTTGGTCCTGAGAGATACCCTGTCCGCATGAAAAATGATGAAAGGCTCCACTGCCATAAGAGCCTGTAATTCGAAAAACCTTCTAGCTGAAGTGACTGCTAAAAGAAAAGCTGTTTTCCAGGAGAGAAATTTTAAGTCTACAGTAGCAGCTGGCTCGAGAAGAGGGAGAGTGAGTTTCTCCAATACAAACTTAAGGTCACAGGCAGGGGTTGGAGCTCTCCTGGGTGGTCTTAAGTTTTTGGCCCCTCTGAGATACTGCTTTAGAAGAGGATGAGAGAAAGAGGTTCTGTGTTGTAATGAGCTGAAATGGCTGAGGCATGCATTTTTATGGAAAAAAAGGACAGGCCCTTGTGATGCATCTCAGTTAAGTATTGCAAAATCTGAGGAATGTTGGGCACTGCTGTGCTTATCCCTTGAGGTTGATTCCAGGCACATAATCTTTTCCATTTGTCAACATAAGACTTTTTAGTACTAGGTCTTCTCGCCTCCAAAATGACATCCATCACAGGTTTGCTGAGGGATGCTACGGGTGAATTTAGGTGATTAGCCACGCTGCAAGACTCAAAGTTTGGAGCAGAGTGTGCAGAGTTTGGTTGTTCTGCTGAGACAGTAAGTAAGGTGTCTGAGGCAGGTGCCACGGTGGAACGTGTGACACACTGCACAGGAGTAGGTACCAGTGTTAGAGAGGCCAGTCTGGAGCAATCAAAATCATTTTTGGTTTGTCCTGCTTGACTTTTAGTAGAACTTTGGAGAGCAGAGGCAGAGGGGGAAAAGCATAGACTGATAGGTTTTTCCACCTGAAGAACAGAGCATCCACTTTCCAGGCTTTTTTGTGTTTATAGTAGACAAGTCCAGAACTGGACATCATGATTTGTCTTTTCTGGGTACCAGGAAAAATCTTGAATAAAAACCTTGTCCCTTTTCCTCTTCTGGTACTAGTTGAATAGCCCCCATGCTCATGAGGGAAAGTACTTGTTTCTGGGCCTCTGCCCACTGATTTGGGGGCAGGTCTGGCCATCCGTTTGGAATTGGCAACGTGTGGAAATGAATTCTGTATCCCTGGGATACTATATTTAAAACCCATTTGTCCTGGGTTATAAGTTGCCAGTTTATTTTATGAAGAGCCAGTTTTCCCCCCAAAGGGGCGGCTAAAAGGTACGTGCTTGGTAAGTGTAAAGGGAAGTCATTGAGACTGCTTACCATAGGGAGGTGTCTTGTTGTTTCCAGATTTGGAAGAGGAGGCACCCCATTGTTTTGTTTTGAAAGTCCCTTGGGACTCAAACCTGGTGCCTTTGGAATGTCTGGGTTTGACTTGAGTGGCTCTCAAAGGAACTGGAAAGGACCAGTTCTTAGCAGGCCAGTGCCTACTAAATCTTGGAGGTTGCACTTGTAAGAAATCTTTCACAGTCTGCATAGATATAGCTTTATCTTCCATCTTTTTTAGAACTTCTTCAGCCTTATTACCAAAGAGACGGTCCAGTTGTAAAGGAGCATCCAACAATTTTGCTTTAACACGATTTGGCAGAGTTTGCTCTTTGAGCCAAGCATGCCTTCTTAGCACAGACCCAGTTACAGAAGCCCTGCAAGAGGCCTCCAAAGAATAAAAACCACACTGCAAAGTATGTTTTCCAACTTGTTCAGCTGAATGCAATAGATCCTGTAAATCTTTATTTTCCACACAGTCAGAAATCATCATCATTTTCTGTTTAAGCAGTCCCATGATATGCTGCTGATATTTTAGCATATGAAATTGACACTTTAAAGCCCTGACTGCCAAGGTTGCAGAAGTGTAAACCTTCTTACCCCATCTATCCAGCGCCCTGGAATCTCTATCTGAACGGGTAGGATTTTTAGAGGTAGAAGCCTTAATGCCCTTGGCACCCTGAGAAATGGTTTCAGGATCCGCAACAGGATTTTTGAAAAGGAATTTGTGGGAGTCAGGAACCTGGTAGTATTTGTCTGGCTTACAAGGAGCCAGGGGCAGAGAATCAGGAGCCATACTAGATTCTGAAAAAACATCATCAACAATGTCTAGAACAGGAGGTATAGCCAAAGGCCTATGCTGAGGAAGAAGAAGAAAATCCCCAAGTCTCTTTTTAGATTCAGAAAAATCCTGCCTTTCCCAGTGGAAATGTTCCCTTAAGGTATGTGAAGTTTCCCCAAAAGAAAAATCCTCAGGGGGAGAAGCAGAAGGAATGGAATCTTCTGCATCAGAGTCCTCATAAGTAGGTATACACAATTCCTGTTCATTAGAAGAGTCAGAAGAAACAGAATACTGTTCAGAAGATTCATAGTCAATATCTTGCCTAGGCCTCTTAGAAGGGGGGGGGGTTGGCTACCCCTGATCAGAGTAATTATCTACAGCCATTTTGATCATTTGCTTTTTAGGCATAGGGGCCTGCACATGTGGCCTAGGCGTTGGTTTTATAGGCATAGGTCGAGATTTTGGCCTTAGTTTTGAAGATGGCGTCGGTCTAACATACAAATCTGTAGGCCTGAAAACACCCTCAGAAGCTGGTGCCTGCACAGCGGCTCTGGACCCATCCAAGGTAGAGACATCTGCAGGTTTCATAATTGAAGCATCTCGCGGCATACCGGACTCTGAATGGGTCTCAGTAGAGGCCTGCAAATCAGAAGTAGCGGGTATTAGGGGCTGTGAAAGTGCCTCACTGAGTACCGGCGAACTGGCGACTGACTTAGAAGAAGCATCGTCGGCAGTTTTGGACCTCAATGGCCTGTCTCAGTCTTTTTCTTTGGGTTTTTTTTAGGTATTCCAGTAGTCGGATTGATAACCGACAACATTTCTGGATAATTAAAGCGTGAGCCAAAATATTTAGAAGTAAAAATGTGCCGACGTTTGATAGTCCGTTGATTAAATAAATCACAGAACCGACAGCAAGGTACGTTGTGGTCAGGGCCTAGGCAAGGAATACAGTACAAATGGAAATCCATATGAGGTATTTGCTTCCCACACGTAATGCAATTATTAACTTTTACTGACTTTGGTAAGGAGCAAGAAAAAGTTTCCCCAAAGGGGTACTTAGCTTTTTAGTTGAAGACTTCGGATCTGAAACTCGAAAATGAAAATTTCAGGAGTCGGCCGACCGGCACTTGCAAACCGCTTCTTCTTCGGGCACCGCGCGCCAAGAAAGACTGATGTAATGGCGTCGGCTGCATGTTTTATACCCCTGACGACCTGACATCATGGAAGAAGGGACAACAACCGACGCAGGACCAAAACTTTGTTAATCAGGCCAACTGAGGGCAACCTGCCAGCAGATTACCCAAATGTAATGACTGCAACAGTGAAAAACGAAGAACATCCGTGGTTCCAGTTTCCACTCATGTGGGTCCATGAGATTTCTGCTTAGTCTGTCTGCCAGTGTATTCAATTTTCCTGGCAGGAATTGAGCTTGTAGGTGCACTTGGTAGCTCAAGGCCCTGTTCCACAATGCCATGGCTAGTCTGCAGAGGGGGTAGGAATGTGTACCCCCCCCCCGCTTGTTTATGTACCACATAACCATGGTGTTGTCCATCTTTACCATTAGTTGTCCTGGAAGAATGTAGTCCTTGAAGGCTGTCAGAGCATTCTGTACAGCTAACATTTCTTTTTGATTGATATATAGGTGCATTTGATTTGGGTTCCATTTGCCCTGAATGCACTTCCCTGCCAGGTGAGTCCCCCATGCATAGTCTGATGCATCTGTAGTTAAGGTTTGGGCGGCAGGGGGTAATGTGAATGGCAGTCCCTTGTTTTGGTGGCAGGCCTCTGCCCACCGTAGGAACTCCATGCGCAGGCAAGGTAGGATAGGAACAAGAAGTTATGTACTCACCATAACATTTGATGTATGTAGTCCATCTCGCCTCACATTCTTACCTGTGGGTTCGGGGGACGGGGGAATGAGGGGGGTAATTAAGAATGTGAGGCAAGATGGACTACATACATCGAACGTTATGGTGAGCACATAACTTCTTGATGTTATGTAGTCCAATCTCGTCTACATTCTTACCTGTGGGACAGCATCCCCAGCACCTAAATCCTTGGATGCTCAGTGGAAAATACTCCTGAGCACTGTAGAACCAAAGGAAGACCTGCCCCTAGATACCACATCTAACTTGTAATGAGTAACAAAGGTGTGAGGACAAGCCCAAGTAGCCACAGTACAAATATCATCTATAGACAATCTGGCCTGAAAAGCTGTAGATGTAAATACAGACCAGGTAGAGTGAGCCTTCACCCGGAATGGTAAATCTTTTCCCCCTGAGGTATAAATGAAAGAAATACAACTGGAAATCCACCTGGACAACGTAACTTTGGAAACAGGAGACTCAATTCTGTTTTCCGAAAGTGAAACAAAACAACTGACCAGATTTTTCTGAGGTCTTTCTTTCTGTGCAAATAAAAACACAATTGTCTGTGCACATCCAGTTGATGAAATCTGAATTCTGCCTTGTTTGAGAACTGAGGAAAAAACACTGGCAATTCAATAGATTGGTTAAGGTTACTAACTGACGCTACTTTGGGAAGAAAGGAGGGGTTCGGTCTGAGAGAAATCCTGTCCTTATGAAAAATCAAATAAGGGGGTTTGATTGATAAAGCTTGAAGCTCCGAAACGCGTCTGGCTAACGTGATGGCTACCAAAAAGGCAGTCTTTCATTATTAAGAATTTTAAATCGCAAGTGGCTGCAGGCTCAAAGGGGGGTGAAGTAAGACCCTTTAGAACAAAGTTTAAGTCCCAAGGCATAACAGGTTCCGGGACCGAAGGATGAAGTAACAAAGTGCCCTTCAGGAAAGCCTTACAGAGTCTATGTGCCATTAGACTAGGTTTGTCTGCGACATGAAAGGTAGAAATCGCCACCAATTGGACTTTAATGGTTGCGGCCGCTGAACCCTGGTTAAAAAGCATAGACAGGAACTCCAACACAGACGAAATTGGAGCTGTGTAAGGGTCAATCTTTTTGGCATGTGCCCAGATTGAAAACCTCTTCCATTTGCTGTAATAAATCTTCCTGGTCGAGGGCTTATGACAGGAAGATAAAATATGAACCACCTCCAGTGAAAATTGATGAAGCCTAACTAATGACCGAAGTGGAGTAGCCAGGCTGTCAATCGGAGGGTCCGAAGAGAGGGATGGAGCTGCCCTGACATGTGAGTCAGCAAGTCTGATTGTGGGCCAGAATCCAAGGAGCGTCCATGAGATAGGGATGGAGAAAGGGGAACCAAATTTGATGAGGCCAGTGTGGGGCAATCAGAATAATTTTGCTTCTCAAGGATTGCGCTTTCTGAATAACCTCTGACAGCACGGGAACCGAAGGGAAGGCATATAGAAGACCGGAGGGCCAATCGTGGACTAGAGTGTCCCAGGGTGACTTCCCCCTGAGGGGGATCAGTGTGAAGTAGCTGCTGCATTTGGCATTGAGGGGGCTGGCAAAAAGGTTGGAGCAAGGCTGACCCCACCTGCGGAAGATCTGCTCCGCAACTTGACAGTTCAGGGACCACTCATAAGGCATCAGAATAGCTCTGCTTAGCCTGTCTGCGATCACATTGGACTTACCCAGAATGTGCGTTGTCACCAGAAAACGTTGGGAAGACACTGCCCACTGCCACACTCACATGGCCTCTCTGCAAAGGGGATAAGACATGGTTCCTCCCTGCTTGTTCAGATACCACACCACTGACATATTGTCTGAGTGAATTGCAATAGTCCCGAGAGGAAGAAAACTCTTAAGTGCTTGCAACGTTAGTAGCATAGCTCTCATCTCCAGGACATTGATATGCAGATGCATCTCATGCTCCTGCCACGTGCCTTGGACTGTCCTGCCTAGATAATGCCCCCCCACCCCATCCGGGAGGCATCTGTGGTCATCGTGGCAACCAGGGGCGCAGGAACGAAGGGCTTTCCTGCATTGAGGTTGTCGGTGCGAAGCCACCAACTGAGATCCTGTTTGCACCTGTCTGTGAGTAGAATAAGGTGAGAAAGTGGAAGACGTTGAAGAGACCACTGGGCAAAGAGTAGCCACTGAAGGAGCCTCATATGTAACCTTGCCAGAGGGACGTACATAATCGTAGCAGCCATTGTCCCCAACAATTAGAGGACCCATCTTGCCTTCACTCTTCTCAGAGGGAGCAAGGCGTAAACCTGTTTGCAGGACTCTGATTCTTTCCTGTGGTAGAAACGCCCGCATGAGGACGGTGTCTAATTTGGCGCCTATAAAAGTGACACGCTGTGAGGGCAACAAGGCAGATTTTTCCCAGTTCAATGTGATGCCCAACTGTTGACACAGGTTGATAGTAGCGTCCTTGGTCTGAAGTAGTAGATGCCTTGTGGTGGCAGTAAGGAGTCAGTCATCCAGATACGGAAACACTTGGAATCCCTGACGTCTCAAGTGAGGAGTCACCACTGCCATGCATTTGGTAAACACCCTGGGGGCTGTGGTGAGACCAAAGGGCAAGGCTCAAAACTGAAAGTGACTGGCTCCCAGCCGGAAGCGTAGGTGACTTCTGGATGCCCTGGCCATCTTTATGTGGTAGTAAGCATCCTTGAGGTCGATGGAGCACATCCACACTTCTTTTCTCAACAATGGGAGAATAGACTGCAATGTGACCATTTGGAATTTGGACTTTTGCACATGGGTGTTCAATCGGCTGAGATCCAAAATGGGTCTCAGGTCCCCTGTCCTTTTCGGCACCAAAAAGAATATGGAGTAAGTCCCTAATCCGATCTGGTCTGAGGGGACATGTTGGATGTCTCCTTTTTCTAGCAGCTTTGAAACTTCTGAAGCTGCGAGATCCCTTTGACTGGGTGGAACATCTTGATTGGAGGGGGATTTGACGAGAACGGAATGACATATCCTCCGAAAATTATTCGTAGAACCCATTGGTCCTGGGTGATATCTTGCCAGGCCTCCGGGTATAACGAGATTTGACCCCCGACTGGCTTCGGAAATGCACAGTCGGGCCTCCCATCAGGAGCGGTGGTAGGGAGAACCACGAAAGGAATCGCGATCTCCAGAGTTGCGAGGGTCTCCTCTGCCCCTAGGGCGGCGTCTCCTTGAATAACCACCCCCTCCCCTTCCTCTGGAGGGGGGCTCATCTTGTGCACCAGGAAAAAACCTCTGTGATTTTTTGAACCACATTTTGCCACCCCTCTGGGCCTTGGGATAAGGCCTAGAGGGAAGGGAAAAATGGACTCCTACGGCAGACAGAGTCTTTCCCTCCTGCTCGCACCTAGTGAGAGTGTCTTTCACCTTGGTTCCGAACAAAGAGGAACCATCAAATGGGGCATTGGTGAATGAAGGCTTGAAGGCCTCCGTGAAATGACAAAGGCGTATCCAGGCCTGCCTCCTAAGAGCAACTCCTGAACTTGCTGCCCTACTCGCTCCCTCGGCTGCGTAGGAGATTAGCCTCATGGAGGAGTTTGTAACAGAACTGAGGGTAGACATCTGAGCGTTGACCTTCTGGGCCACCGCCTCAGAAACATTACCCATGAGAGTATCTCCAAGCTCCTTGAGGAGATCTCTCTGGAGCCATGTAAAGTGTGATAAGTAATTCAGTGACCGTAAGGTAAAGATCGCTGAAGAAAACGTACACTTCCCGTACCGGTCCATAGTCCTAGACTCCTTGTTAGGGGGAAGGACGGTGTAAGAAGTCTCAGCTAATTCCTTCTGGGTGGCAGCTGCCACCACCATGGCATCCAGAGGGACACGCTTGGACAGAAATTCCTTATCAGGAGGAGTAGACAAAAATTTATTGGGTCTCCTGGGGACTGGTTCGACAGAGTCAGGGGTTTCCCTCACCCTTTGACAAACCAAATCCAGAAGCTCAAATGGTGGAGATACCCAGGAGGCAGAGGGGCTGAGCACCAAAGGCCTTCAGGAAGACCGACTCCTCCTCGGAGGGGGCTTTGGATGGCCAGTCACCTCTTTGCTTCAAATCTCTAGGATGTCAGAGAAAGAAGCATCCTCAGAGAATGACTTAGGGGACCCCTCCGATTCCTTGAGGTCGGTGTCTGATGTGAGAGACTCATCCTGGGAATCTATGTGCTTCCTCTTGCACGTTTTCTTTCTGGGTGGCTCCTCAGGCAAAAACTCTGAGGGGCCCTCCAAAATATGGGGACCACTCGTGGGTGTATTCTGAGGCCTTGGGGCTCCGCTGTCCAGAGTTAGATGGCGATCAGAGACCTGCACCGGTGTTGTAGGGGACAGAATGACCGACCCGTATGTTGCCGCTGACGACCTGGCCAGCGCGCTCCACATGGCCTTGAAAGCTGGTCCTCCCGGATCCGAAGAACGACCAGCCTCCAAAGCAGAGACAGGAGTCAGGCTTCCCCGCACCGAAGCGCAAAGAGGGAGACTAGGAGCCGAGAGGTGTCCTGAAGCCTCTCCCTCGGGTCCGACCAAAGAATCCTAAGTCCTGAACCCCGTGGATGGCGTTGACGGGGTCGGAGCTGACGTCGGAACTGATAAGCCAGGAGGGGCTGTCGGAACCGACCTAGGGACAATCACACGGAGACGAGCACTCCGGCTCCGAAAGCTGAGATGTACTCGGAGGAGGAAGTATCGATGCAGGTTGAGGGACCAGCTCCGGAGCTGACTGGGTCGGAGCCGAGAACAATTTTGCCAGTACCGGTGACTGAAGAAGACTCTGCACCACTCTATCGACGTCCACATCTGATAAAGTCCTGGAAGATTTGGAGGATAGGGAAGGAAATTGAGACCTCCTCTCTGAAGGAGACCTGCGAGGAGGGGATACTTGCCTAATGCTAGGCGACTGGCTCCGAACAGGCTCCAAGAAAATTGGAGCCGAAGCATGTTCAATAACCACTGACACTTCCTGCGGCCCCGAGGACAATGGAGCCGAGGATGTCGATGAAGACTTTGCTATTTTCTCTGGTGGCTCTGAGGAGACTGATGGAGCGGAGATCGCTTTTTTGCTTTTGAAGATTTAGACTTAGAGCTGGAAGCACTCTCCAGACCCTCCTCGAAGGAGGATTTCAGAAGTCCCTTCAAAATCAATTTGTTCTTCCTTTCCTGAAGAACACGCGGACTAAAGGCATGACAGAAACTGCACGATTCCTGGAGCTGAATCGCTCCCAAACAGTACAGTACACACAAACAGAGTGTCCATCTGTAATGGATATTTTATAACTGCACTTGGAGCACTTCTTGAAGCCCGTGGGTTTATGCTCCTTAGTATCTTTGGACATAGTTAACCGACAACAAGCAACTAACTGAAAAAAGAGACCAACGGTCAAACAGTCACAAGCACAGGAACAAGCCAAACAACAGACAGAACACCACAAAGATCTCTAACTCAAACGATCCTAGACACAAATACAAAGGGGGAGGACTAATTCCTCTAATTTAAATGGTTTTAGTCCACGGGAAAACTTTAGTGCACAAGGAAAGCAAGGAGACAAACTAGGTCCTCTAACTGAAATGGGCCTAGCCCATTGGAAACAGCTAGTGGGAATACCACAGAATACGCAATCAAGAAAAAACTTCCACAATACAGACAAGAACACACACAACAGCTATTAAACTAGCTTTTTTTGCAAAAACTTCTCTGATATAAGAAGAAAAATGGCACTTAGCCACAGCCAAGAGCGAGACCACATCCGAGCTACACCAGCAGCAAACGAGATCTGGGGATAGAGAGCAGTGCAGCATGGGATACCATCTTAGCCCAGCCAATAGAAAGACTTCGAGCTAAAAAGTATGGCCGAGTCAGAGCCGACATTCGGCTCCGAACCCACGGGTAAGAATGTAGGCGAGATTGGACTACATAACATTCATTGTTTCCAGGCTGTGACAATGTTGACTCCATAGACTTTTTAAGTACCACTGTAGTTTCCTCATATGCAGTCTTGCATATGGAATTAGAAGAATGCAGGAGGCCATGAACCCCAAGTCTTGCAGTATTCGTCTTGCGGATAGCAGGGTTTTTGTGGCCATTTGTTTGAAGTAAGTTACCAAATGAATTTGCTTCTCTGACGTGAGGAAAGCCATCTGGGCAGTTGTACTCAAGCTTGCACCCAGGAATTTAATCTGCTGAGAGTGTACTAGTTGTGATTTCTTTTCATTTATGGTGTACCCCAGACAAGTTAGAACCTTTTTTACAAACGCCAGATTAGAAGAATGCCCTGGTTTTCTGCCTGAATTAGACAATCGTCCAGGTATGGATATATTTGAATATTTCTTTGCCTGCAAAATGCAATTACTGGAGCCAGGCACTTTATGAATACCCTGGGTGCAGTAGACAAGCCAAAGGGCAGTGCAGAGAATTGATAATGCAAGTAGCCTGCTTTGAAGTGTAGGTATCTTCTGCAAGATTCCCTGATTGGGAAGTGCAGGTATGCTTCTTTTAAATCTAGAGTTGCCAACCACTCATCTTTGCCTAGCATAGGAAGTAACTGGTAAAGAGTCAGCATCTTGAATTTTAGAATGTCCAGAAAGGTGTTTAGAGTAGACAGGTCCAGAATTGGACGCCATGATTTGTCTTTTCTAGGTACCAGGAAAAGCCTGCAATAGAAACCTTGTCCCTTTTCCTGTTCTGGTACCGGTTGGATAGCCCCATGTTTAAGAAGGAAAGTACTTGTTTGCGAGCCTCTGCCCACTCGCTTGGTGTTGGCAACATGTGGAAATGAAATCTGTATCCCTAGGACACTATATTTAAAACTCATTTATCCTGGGTTATGAGTTCCCAGTTTTTTGCATGAAGAGCAATCTTTCCCTCCAAAGGGGCGGCTAAAAGGTAAGTGCTTGGTAATTTTAAAAGAAAGTCATTGAGACTGTTTACCAAAGGGGGCTGTCTTGCTATTTCCAGATTTGGAAGTGGAGGCCCCCCATTGTTTAGTTCTGAGAGTCCCCTGGGACTGAAACCTGGTGCTTTTGGTGTGTCTGGGTTTGGCTTGAGAGGATCTGGAAGGAGCTAGAAAAGACCAATTCTTAGTAGGTCAGTGCTTACTAAATCTTGGAGGTTGCACTTTTAAGAAATCTTTTACAGTTTGCATAGATTTAGCTTTATCTTCCATCTTTTTCAAAACTTCTTCAGCCTTATTGCCAAACAGGCGGTCCTGATTTAAAGGAGCATCCAACAATTTTGCTTTAACATGATCAGGCAGAGATTGCTCCTTAAGCCAAGCATGCCTTCTAAGCACAGACCCAGTAACAGAAGCCCTGCAAGAGGCCTCTAAAGAATCAAAACCACATTGCAAAGTATGTTTTCCAACTTGTTCAGCAGAATGCAATAAATCCTGTAAATCTTTATTTTCCACACAGTCAGAAATCAACATCATTTTCTGTTTACGCAGTCCAACAATAAGCTGTTGATATTTTAACATATGAAACTGGAAGTTTGAAGCCGTGATTGCCAAGGTTGCAGAAGTATAACCATTTTTACGTCATCTATCCAATGCCCTGGAGTCTCTATTAGAAGGGGTAGGATTTTTAGCAGAAGAAACCTTAATGCCCTTAGGCCCCTGAGAAATTGTTTCAGGATCTGCAACAGGATTTTTGAAAAGGAACTTGTGGGACTCAGGAACCCTGCAGTATCTGTCAGGTTTACTAGGAGTTGGAGGCACGGAATCAGGGGCCATTACTGGATTCCAAAAACACATCAACAACAATGTTTAGTACAGGAGGTATAGCCAAAGGCCTATGTTGAGGTAGAAGAAAATCCCTTAGCCTCTTTTTTGAATCAGAAAATTCCTGACTTTCCCAGTGGAAATGCTCCCTTAAGGTATGTAAAGTTTCCCCAAAAGAAAAATCCTCGGGGGGGGGGGGGGAGCATAGGGAATGGAATCCTCTGCATCAGAATCCTCATAAGTAGGTATGGACAAATCCAGGTCATTAGAAGAGTCCGAAGAAACAGTCCTGATCAGAAGATTCATAGTCAAACTCAGCCCTAGGCCTCTTAGAAGGGGGGGGGGGGGGTTGACTACCCCTGATTAGAGTAATTAGATCTTCAGCCATTTTGATCATTTGTTTTTTAGGCATAAGCACTGAACATGTGGCCTGGGCGTCGGTTTTTTAGACATAGATCGAGATTTAGGCCTTAGTATTGAAGGTGGAGTCGGTTTAATATGCAAGTCTGTAGGCCTGAATACACCCTCAGAAGCCGGTGCCTGCACAGCGGCTCTGGACCCATCCGAGGTAGAGACATCCGCGGGTTCTATAGGTGAAGTATCTCACAACATACCAGACTCTGAATGGGACTCAGTAGAGGCCTGCAAGTCAAAAGTAGTGGGTATCAGGGGCTGCAAAAGCACCTGAGTACTGGCGACTGGCTTATGAGAAGTGTCGTGGCAGTTTTGGACCTCGACGGCCTGTCTCTGTCTTTATCTTTGCTTTTTTTCGAAATCCCGGTAGTCGGATGGCTAACCGATGTCATTTCTAGATAATTAAAAAGAGAACCAAAATATTTAGAGGCAAAAATGTACAGACGATGGATAGTGCCCTGATTAAATAAAACACAAAACGGACAGCAAGGTTCGTCGTGGTCAGGGCCTAGGCAAGGAATACAGTACAAATGAAAATCTTTATGAAGTATTTGCTTTCCACAAGTAATGCAATTATTAACTTTTACTGACATCGGTAAGGAGCAAGTAAAAGTTTCCCCAATGGGGTACTTAGCTTTAAGTTGAAGACTTCGGTTCTGAAACTCGAAAATGAAAATTTCAGGAGTCGGCCGACCGGCACTTGCGAACTGCTTCTGCTTCGGGCACCGCATGGCAAGAAAGACTGATGTAATGGCATCGGCTACATGTTTTATACCCCTGATGACCTGACGTCATGGAAGAAGGGACAGCAACTGACGCAGGACCCAAGACTTTGTTAATCAGGCCAACTGACGGCAACCTGCCAGCAGATTACCCAAACGTAATGACTGCAACAGTGAAACACAAAGAACATTGGTTTGATGAGAGGGTGAGATAACAGAGGTGGCTCAGTATTGTAATGAGCCGAAATGGCAGAGGCATGGATCTTAATGGAGAATGACAGGCTTCTGTGTAGTAGTTCTGCTAGGTAATCCAGGATTAGAGGTAAGGAGGGCAGTGCTGTGCCCTTTCATTTAGAGTGAATCCAAGAACAATACCCTTTCCACTTTTCAGCACAGGATTTCCCAGTACTGGGCCTTCTGGCTTCAAGGATGACGTCCAGCACCTTCTTGCTTAGGGTTGCTGGTGGGGTATTTAAGGAATAAGCCAGGTTGCAAGATTCACGGTTTGCCATTGTGGATGCAAAATCTGTCCCTCCTGCTGAGAAAGCAGGGTTGAGGTCTGGTGTAGGTGCCAGGGTGGCACCGTTGTCAGGCTGCGCAGGAGTGGGTACCAGCGCTGGCATGGCCAGTCCAGGACAATCAAAATTGTCCTTGGCCTGTCTTGTTTTATCTTGAGTAACACTCTTGAGATAAGGGGCAGAGGGGGAAAGGCTTAGATTGAGTGGTTTTCCCATTGAAAGGATAGGGCCATCCACCTTCCAGGCCCTGCTGTGAGGGTTCCTGGTGCAGAATTTGCTTAACTGGTGGTTGTCAGGGGAGGCAAAGAGATCTACTTCTGGGGTCCCCCATTTCTGGATCAGAAGGTTGAAGGTGCTGGGCTCCAATTTCCACTTGTGTGGGTCTAGGATATTTCTGCTTAAGTCATCTGCCAGTGAATTTTGTTTGCCTGGTAGGAAATGAGCTTGTAGATGAACTTGGTTGTACAAGGCCGTGCTCCACAGGGCCATAGCTAACCTGCAGAGTGGGTAAGAATGAGTCCCCCCCGCTTGTTGATGTACCACATGACTGTGGTGTTGTCCATTTTTATCAGCAGTTGTCCTGGAAAGAGTAGGTATCTGAAAGCTGTCAGGGCAGTCTGTACAGCTAGTATTTCTTTCTGATTGATGTGCAGGAGAATTTGCCTTGGGCTCCAGTTGCCCTGAATACATTTGCCCGCCATGTGAGCCCCCCATGCATAATCTGATTTATCTGTGGTTAGGGTCTGGGCGGCATGGGGTTGAGTAAAATGCAGTCCCTTGTTGTGGTTGCATGCTTCTGCCCACCAAAGGAACTCTGTCCTTAGACAATGTATGATATGACTGAGAGGAATTATTAAATATGTGGGTAATTGTTTATATGAATTACTCATGACCAGGGAAATTGATGAGAAACTGTATCAGTTTCTTCAGGTGTCTTTTCCAACAGTGCCTATCATTAGAGGGTTACCCAAGATCCAAAAATCCCAGACAGCTCCACCTATGAGACCTATAGTCGCCAGAAGGGGCTGGGTGACTGAGCCCCTATCTATTTATGTGGAGGGGCAACTTAACCCTGTAGTCCTATCCATTGATACTATTTTGAAAGACACTACACATTTTTTATATGACTTGGATGAGTTCATCAGTAATAATGATACTGCCGATTTGTTAATGGTAACTATGGATGTTAGGAATTTATTTACCTCCAAACCCAATGATTATGGTATGGAGACTACTAGGTATATTCTGGGTAGCAATGAATACCAATCACATTATGATGCTAACTTAATTTGTACATTAATGGACTTGATTCTGAGGAATAATGTGTTTTTATTTGAAGAACAGATGTATCTACAGAAATGGAGTGTCGCTATGGGCACCCCTTGTGCTAACTCGTACGCAAACTTGGTCATGTATTTTTGGGAATGTAACAACTTATATGAGAGTCCTTTGAATGGAGGTATTAGATTATACAGACGCTTTGTGGACGATATTTTTATTTTTTTGGGAGGGAGATGTTACATCCCTTCTTTTATATATTGAATATCTAGAGTCTACTATTAGCTTTCTTCATTGTACAGTTACCCATTCCCAAATACAAGTAGATTTTTTAGATGTTTTCTTAATTAGGGATTCATTAGGTGGAATTTCCACCACTCTGTATAGAAAATCTTGTTGGCAAAATGGTCTCCTATATGGAGACAGTATGCACCCTGGGCATGTATTCTCGAGTATAGTCAAAAGTCAATTCTTAAGGGTACCTAGGATTTGCAATAACCAGGCAGATCTTGAGCATGAACTTGACATACAAGAAAAAATGTTAGTTGAAAGAGGATACAATAATACAACTGTTAGAGAGATACGGGACATAGTCACAGCTGGCCAGCTAACTAATTATGAGCATATGATGGAAGACTCGAGTACAGCTTTGCCTGATCCCAGTCATAACCAACTGACAACAGTCGTAAATACATCAAGACAGACAGACAGTAGGCTAAGTAATGGCAATAAGAGAAGGAAGAGAAGGCAACAGACCCCTTTTGTGAAAAATTTTATCAGTAATAACAACATTATAAAAAATATTATACAGAAACACTGGTATATACTAACTTTGGATAGTAAAACCACTAATTTAATTGGAGATGTACCAAGCTTTACCTATCGGAACAGCAATAATCTCAAACGTTACTATATAATGAGAAAAGGAAAGTGGTACATAATGGTCAACGACTAGGGACTTATCCCTGCAGACACTGTAGTGTATGCAAGGTATTGACTAAAGAGCAAGTTTTTCAACATCCTACTCTAGACTTTTAATTTAAACCTAGATTCTATGCTGATTGTACCGCTACACATTTAGTATATTTGGCAACCTGTGATTTATGTTCCTGTTTTTATGTCGGTAAAACCACTCAATGACAAGAGACAGAGTATATAAACATCTCTCAGAAATGAGGAAGGGTGACATTAAGAATGCCCTAGCAAAACATCAGCTAGAGTTTCCGAGACATCAGTTTCATTTAGAGTCTTACAGCATGTATATAAGAATGCGAGGGGTGGTGATAGTAATAATTACTTGGAACAAGTAGAATTAAAGTGGATCCTTAGGATGCAAGCACATAAGCATCTGGGACTTAATAACCAAGTTAGTATCAAACCTGTTTTAAATGGGCGGAAACTAAAAATATACAACAAAAAATAACTTGAACTAATCTAACAGCTATGATGTCATTTTTGGCGCCAATTGTTACACTTCTGATTGGTTGAATTGTATTATAAAGAGTGAGTGTTGTTTTAATTAATTTATAGGATCTGAAGAAGCATATGCTTTATGCGAAAGTGCTTGATCTTTTTATTTACAGTTTTACTAATGTGAAGATTCCTGCCGTGGTTGCCCAGAATACATGAGGCCATGAGCCTAGGGCTTGCGGTATTTTTCTTGCAGATAGCTGGGTTCTGGTGGCCATTTATTTAAAGTAGTCTGTCAGATAGACCTGTTTTTCTGACGTGAGGAATGCCATCTGGGAAGTTGTGTCCAAGCTTGCTCCCAGGAATACAATCTTTTGACTGGGTACCAGTTGTGACTTCTTTTCATTGATGGTGTACCCCAATGAAGTTAGAAGGCTTTTTACAAATGTCAGGTGCTGAAGCAGCAACTCCTGACTGTCCGCCTGAATCAGGCAGTCATCCAAGTATGGGTACATTTGTATATTTCTCTGCCTGCTTTATGCAATGGCTGGAGCCAGACATTTTGTGAATACCCTGGGTGCAGTAGATAAGCCAAAGGAAAGTGCAGAGAACTGATAATGCATAGATCCTGCCCTGAAACATAGATATTTCCTGCATGACTCCCTTATGGGGATGTGCAGATAGGGGGTGACTAACCAGGCATCCTTGGCTAACACAGGGAGAAGCTGTTGCAGGGTTAGCATCTTGAATTTTGGTACCACCAGGAAGGTGTTGAGAATTGAAAGATCCAGAATTGGGTGCCAAGAGCCCTCTTTCCTGGGTAACAGGAATAGTCTGGAGTAGAATCCTTGACCACTCTCTGCTCTACTGGAACAGGCTGAATAGCTCTGATATTGAGCAGGGAAGGTACTTGGTTTTGAGCCTCTGTCTGCTGGTTTGGAGGAAGGTGTGGAAACCCGCTTGGGGTTGGCAGTGAATGGAAATAAAATTTGTACCCCTGGGTTACAATGTTGAGGACCCATCGGTCCTGAGTGATGGACATCCAGTTTTTTGCATGAAGGGCAAATTTTCCTCCTAGGGGCACAAGCAATTGGGAAGGGCTGGGAAGCAGAGTTCAGAAGTCATTGTGAGCTTTTCCCATAAGGAGGTGGCTTACCACTCCCTGCTCTAGAGGTGGGGGCGCTCCATTGCTTAGATCTCTGCATACCCTGAGACTGTAGCCTGGGTGGTTTGTTTCCCCTGGGTCTTGTTTGGGAAGGCCTGGAGGGGGCTGGAAAGGACCAGTGGACCAGCAATACCTACTGAACCGAGGTGGTTGCACTTGTAGGAATTCTTTAACAGTTTGCATAGATTTAGCCTTTTCTTCCATCTTTTTAAGAACTTCTTCTGCTTTGGTGCCAAACAAACAGTCCTTAAAGGAGCATCTAGTAATTTAGATTTGACATGATCTTTCAAGGCCTGCTCCTTCAGCCAAGCATGTCTCCTCAGTACAAAGTCAGTAACTGCTGCCCTGCAAGATGCTTCCAGGGCATCAAAGCCACACTGCAAAGTATGCTTACTAACTTGGTTCGCAGAGTGTATAAGCTCCAGAAATTCTTAATTTTCTGCACAACCTGGAAAAATTACCACTTTTTGTTTAGTAAGTTCCATAATATGTTGCTGGTATTTCAGCATGTGAAATTGGCAATTCAATGCCCTGATAGCAAGAGTTGTACAGGTATATACCTTCTTACCCCATCTGTCTAAAGCTCTGGAATCCCTGTCCGAAGGGATAGGATGTTTGGCTATAGTAGCCTTAATACCTTTAGGTCCCTGGGAAATGATCTCTGGATCAGCAGTAGGATTCTTGAAAATAAACTTGTGAGAATCAGGTACTCTGTAGTACCTGTCTGGTTTCCTAGGGGTCGGAGGTAAAGTGTCTGAAGTAAGACTGGATTCCATGTAATCATCATCCACAACATCCAGGACAGGGGGTATAGCTAAAGGTCTGTGCTGAGGCAACTCTAAAAATTCTCTGAGTCTCTTTTTGGACTGAGAATAGTCTTGGCATTCCCAATGGAAATGCTCTCTTAAAGTATGCAAGATTTCACCAAAAGAAAAATCCTCTGGAGAGGAGGCAGAGGGAATGGATTCCACTGCATCTGAATCCTCATAGGCAGACAAGGGCATGTCTTCATAATCAGAAAGGTCAGAGTCATCGGACTCCTGGTCTGTCAAACCTGAAGGGAACTGGAGTCTTTGTCTCTTAGTTGGGGAAGGCTGGCTTCCCCTAATCAGCATAATAAGGTCTTCAGCCATTCTAAGCATTTGATTTTGTGGCATGGGTGCCTGAGCATGTGCTTTTGGTCGTCGTTTTTCTAGGCGTAGTGCATACTCTGTGCCTAAGAAACTCTGTAGTTTTGGTTAAAAAAGAAGTCGGTTTGATTCAAACATTGGTAGGATGAAAAAGTCCCTCAGAAGCCGGTGCCTGCACAGTGGCTCCAGACCCATCTAAGGTAGAGACATCTGCTGGTTCTATAATCAAAGAAGCTTTTCGCAGCATGCCGGACTCCGAATGGGTCTTAGCAGAGGCCTGTGAATTCATAGAAGCGGGCATCAGGGGCTGCAAAGGCACCTCACTGAGTACCGGCAGACTGGCGACTAGCTTAACGGAAGCGTCATCGGTAGTTTTTGATCGATGCGGTCTGTTTATGTCTTTATCTTTACGTTTTTTCGGAAGATCCGTAGTCGGATGGCTTACCGAAGCCATTTCAGAATACGGAGATAGAGAGCCAAAGAATTTAGTGACAAAGACAGCCCGAAGACGAATGGTTCAGGCGTTAAACAAGGCACAAAACTGACAGTGAGGGACGTCATGGTCTGGCCCAATACAGGTGACGGAGTAAGAATGAAAATCTCTGTGAGGTATTTGCTTTCCACGGGCAAGACAATTGTTGACTTTTTCTGACATCGGTTAGAGCAAGAAAAAAGGATCCCCAATGGGGTACTTAGCTTTAGAAGACTTTAGGATTATTCAACTCGAAAACGAAAAATTCAGGTAGCAGCTGACCGGCACTTGCGAACTGCTTCTGCTTCGCGCTCCTCCTCGGCAAGAAATACTGATGTAATGGTGTCAGCTGCCTATTTTTTATACCCCTGTCGACCTGACGTCATGGAAGAAGCAACAGCATCCAACACAGAAATACTAAGTCTCTGGTATTCGGACCGAGTGAGGGCTACCTGCAGGCAGATAACCCAAGTGTGATGACTGCAACAGTGAAACACTAAGAACATCAAATGACGGACAAATCTGACAACTTTACAGCTGTGTTCAGCTCAATGACAAAACAACTACTGGGAGTGGAGGTCCTTATATGGAATCTACCTATCACAATCACTATTCCATCTCTTACAGGACATCTAACACATTTAAACACAAAATTCAAGAAAAAAAAAAGAAGATTCAAGCTCCACGTGGGTTTACAGAGTGGTCCTAGCAGCAAGGAACTCGAAAAAGCGACTACCTTCTGGATTTAAGTATCTTTGCTTTTTTTCACTGAAAATAGCTTCTGCTGCTTACTTTGAACTAGCCTGAACTGTTTTTTTATTGATTACTGCATTTATTTTAAAATCTGCACTTAAAGTTACATTTAGTCGAAAGTTTGCTTGTTTGTTTGTTTAATTTAACTGTGGAGGCTGCCCACTAAAGTGTGCTAGCCTGTGTAACTAATTTATCACTGTCTCTGCATTTTCTGTATATTTCTACAAAAAAAACAAAAAAATAATCCTTGTTTTCCCGCCTTTCTCGACTAGTTTAGACCAGTATACAGGCATTGCTGTATTCTGGGCTGTGGTGTAGTTCCTGTGTTGTCCATTACCTTACTTGGATAGAAGGAAGTTTCTTTGCTCACCAGTGGGAGTGGGGAGCCTTGAGCAGCCTACCTATCCTTGGGGGAAGTGACCTCAGCACAAGAAGCTGTTAGTAATTGGTTGTTTGGGACCATTCCTAGCTCTTTTGTAGTTCACTGCTTAAAATCCGCCTCTGGGCATTTTTTCTGGCTATACTGCTCAGACAAGTTCCACATGGGTTTACAGAGTGGTCCTAGCAGCAAGGAACTCGAAAAAGCGGCTACCTTCTGGATTTAAGTATCTTTGCTTTTTTTTCACTGAAAATAGCTTCTGCTGCTTACTTTGAACTAGCCTGAACTGTGTTTTACTGATTACTGCATTTATTTTAAAATCTGCACTTAAAGTTACATTTAGTCGAATTTAGTTGAAAGTTTGCTTGTTTGTTTGTTTAATTGAACTGTGGAGGCTGCCCACTAAAGTGTGCTAGCCTGTGTAACTAATTTATCACTGTCTCTGCATTTTCTGTGTATTTCTACAAAAAACAAAAAATAATCCTTGTTTTCCCGCCTTTCTCGACTAGTTTAGACCAGTATACAGGCATTGCTGTATTCTGGGCTGTGGTGTAGTTCCTGTGTTGTCCATTACCTTACTTGGATAGAAGGAAGTTTCTTTGCTCACCAGTGGGAGTGGGGAGCCTTGAGCAGCCTACCTATCCTTGGGGGAAGTGACCTCAGCACAAGAAGCTGTTAGTAATTGGTTGTTTGGGACCATTCCTAGCTCTTTTGTAGTTCACTGCTTAAAATCCGTGTTTGCATGGCTTTCGCAGCGCTGGTTAAACATTTTCTGGCTCCGCCAAGTCTGCTCTTCAATTTTTCCCTTAGAACTGTTCTACTTGCAATCTAAACAGCCTATACTCTATCTGAAAAGCTCAGCACTTGCTCCTTAAGCATTTTTTATACAGGTAAAGCACTCAAACAAACGAAAGTACTTCATTCACCTAAATTCTGTTGAGTACCCATTTCCCTATAGGTCCTTTCTGACTCAGTTACACAGCACATTTTTTTCACTATTTCTAGCATGTCGAAGGGTCAGTTGCTGGCATCCTCTCCTGTTCAGCTGGTGAATCTGGGAATCTTGAGGCAATGTTACAATTGCCTCATGTACACAGACAACCCTCTCCTCCTCCCAACAAATACAAATATATGCGAGAGATGCAACTATATAGCCAAACTGGAGGCTGAGCTCTCTCAATTCAGTACTGGCAAGACCAGTCAGGAGGAGAAGGTAACCACGCACACCACAAACCCAGTCTCACATAGAACTATCACAACTGCAAACCAAACACACAAAAACATACTCGGAGGTGCTGATTAAAAATCTACCAAAACAACAGAGGCCTCCAAAGCAGACACCCAAGCAACCACCACCTCAAGACATAGCACATGCAACACATAGTTCACAAAGTCAGTGTGCTAAACAGTCACAGCCCTTAAGGCCAAACAACATGCCAGACACACTTGTAATAGGTGACTCCATAGTCAGGCACACTGACGTCCCGCTCACCAGACTGAACAAGGAAAAGGTCACAGTAAGCTGCCTGTCGGGAGCTAGAATCCGCCACATAACACAAGCACTCAGGTCACTCCACAGCAAGTACAAATATGACTCAGTCATTGTACATGCCGGTGTGAACGACCTGAGACGCACCTCCCTGGACTACATGAAAAGAGACATAGAGGAGCTCTCTGATTATGTAGCCCAGGCCGGTATGACCCTGACCCTGAGCAGCATCTTACCCTCACCAAGAATGATGCCACAGTACAAAGACAAAATGATCAGTTTTAACAATTGGCTTAATTACTGGTGTCATTCTAAGGGGATCCAATGTCTGTCTGCTTGGGATGACATGCTTGACAAGCCACGCTGCTTCGCAAGGGATGGCTTGCACCTGTCACCCCTGGGCTTCCGGATATTGGCCAAGGCTCTTGCCACCCCATAGTGCCTTTTTAGGCAAGGCTCAAATGACAAACCTACCTCCCTAGAAAACACAAGTGAAAAAAACTAAGGGTAATGCTGCTCAATGCCAGAAGTCTAAACCTCAAGATGCATGCCCTCAAAGCCCTCCTCAGTATGGAGAACATCGATGTCTGTGCAGTGACTGAAACCTGGTTCAAGGCTCCTGAGAGCACCCCAGCACTATCAGGTTTTACCTCATATCATGCTTTCCGCCCCAAAACTTGGACCGAACCAGAAAAGGAGGGAGTATCCATTTTCATCAAAGATACCCACACCTCCAGGTTAGTGGCAACGCAGAAGCATCGGAGACTATCCAGGTGCAACTAACCATAGGCAAAACTGCCTTACAGTTTGTAGCATGCTACAGACCACCCTCTCAAACTCAGGAACCCCACACAGCCTTCCTGAAGACACTGGAGAGTATGAATGTCTCTCCAAATACCATCATTTTGGGAGACTTCAACTACCCAAACATAGACTGGGAACATTACTCAAGCCCCAACACCCTAGCCCAAAGGTTCCTAGAATTCATAAACTCAAATGCAATGGAACAACTAGTCACCATTCCCACAAGAGGAGACAATATACTAGACCTGATCATCACAAACATGGGGACAAAATGCTCCACACCGGAAGTACATCCCTCCTTGGTAAGATCAGATCATAAATTAATCTCACTGGAAATCCACATCCCGCCCCCACCCCCTGCACAAAAGACCACAGTGAAGAACTTCTCAAAAGCAAACTTCACACTTCTTAAGACCGAAGTGGTATCTTTCAAGGCCCCTGGGCCAGTGGAAACCACAACCCACACTGCTGAATCCTTTGCAAATGCCTTCTATGGTCACCTTCAAGAATGCATGGATCATGCAATCCCAAATAAAACCAAGACCCATTCCCCCAAAGGCAGGCGCCCGGTCTGGTGGACCCCAGCCATAAACAAACTTTACAACAGGAGGAGGAAGCTACTACATGACAGAGCAAAATCCCTAAAAGGGAAGGCATCTCTGATCAGTACTAGCAAAAAACTACGATCACTCATAAAATCATCTAAGGCCAACTTTGAGAGAAAAATCGCAAAAGACACAAAAGACAATCACAAGGCCTTCTTTAGCTATGTTAGAAACCTGGGTGGAAACTCCCAGATATGCTCTGAGTTAGGCCAAAATGACACAAAATACACTGAACCCACTGACATTGCCAACATTCTGGCAGACAGGTTCAGTGCAAATTTCTCCTCCCCCTCCCCCCCAAAAGGAGAAATAACTATCCCAGCAGAGTGTAGCCTCCCTAACATCTCAGATGCCCAGGTGAGAGCCGCCCTCTCTAAAGCTAAAAACACAGCATCAATGGGACCGGATGGTGTCCCGGGCTGTGTGCTACATGAACTCCAAGAGGAACTAAACCCACACATAAAGCTGCTGTTTAATCTTAGCCTTACTGCAGGATACGTACCCAAAGAGTGGCATACAGCAACAGTGGTCCCACTTCACAAAGGCGGTGCTTCTACGGACCCTGGAAATTACCGCCCCATAAGCTTGACGAGCCTGGTCTGCAAAGCTATGGAGAGGATCATTATGGAACTCATAAACAAAGACATTGGGGACCTACAGACATTGGATCCTACCCAATTTGGCTTTGTCAAGGGCAGATCCTGCCTTTTGAACTTGGTCGACTTTTTTGAAACAGTCACTAAGGCCATTGATGAGGGTAAGGCAGTTCACACAGCCTACCTTGACCTTGCAAAAGCCTTTGACACAATACCCCACTCGGGCATCATAGACAAACTCACCAGCTTAAATGTAAACCCATATGTCACAAGATGGGTTGCAAACTGGCTCAAGGACAGAACCCACAAGGTCAGAGTTGCTGGAGCTATGTCAGACTCTAAGCCAGTCACAAGCGGTGTCCCACAGGGCTCAGTCCTGGGACCCCTCTTGTTCGGCATTTATTTTTCCGAGGTACAGGCAAACATAGGAGGATTGTGGCTGACAAAGTTCACAGATGACTGCAAACTGGGCGCCATAATTGATACTCCAGCGGACACAAACATCCTTCAGAGAGGCCTCATAGAAACGGATAATTGGTGCCAAAGCCATGGCCTTAAGCTGAATGCCAAAAAATGTATAGTCATACCCTTTGGGAAAAACAAGGTACCGACAAATTACCACATAGGCGGTAATCCATTAAGTACGGAAGAGGTAATCAGGGACCTAGGAACTTAGGTTGACAGTAACCTCTCATTTGACATTCACATTGCCAAAGTGGTTAGGAAGACCTTCTATATTGCCCACCTTATCATGAAGGGTTTCACATCTAGATCAAGAGAGGTCATTGTGCCCCTGTATTCTTCTCTTATCAGGCCAATGATTGAGTACAATGCCCCGTTTGGGATGTATCTCACCCGACACCTGCAGCAGTTGGAAAGACCCCAAAAGTTCCTCACCAAGAGGATAAAGGGTCTTAAACATATGTCATATGCTGCCCGACTGAAAAACTCCAGCTCTATTCAGTCGCATACGCCTACTCAGAGGTGATCTGTGCCTGACGTACAAGGCCATGTCCAATCCTGAATTAATGGACATGCTCCACCTCAGAAAATCCAAATCCATCAGAGCCACGAGAACAAGCGACTTAAACCTCAACACAGAAATAAATAGAATGTGCTGGAGGGACAGATTCATAACCCAGAGGCTCCCTACACTCTGGAACAGAATCCCAGTCCATGTTAGGCAGAGCCCCTCACTGACTCTATTCAAGAGAAATCTCGACGAGTGGATGGGAGATCGTAGGTTTACCCCGGGGGTCATCTCTGTCTCACTACTAGACAGAGGCATAGTAAACTAAACCCTAAAAGGGCGTAGTATTCTGATCCTAAGGGGTGGTGTAAGCCACATACACTCTGGCTAGGCTTATAAATGCCCTAGGGCAGATAGCCTAGTACGAACCTATGAACCTATTCCCCAATGGGGCACTTGTCTGAATAAGTAAAGGCAGAGGTAACACCAATGACCACATGAACAGACAGATAGACATGTGCGAGACCAGAGTTCTAACTGGTAGAAAGAAAGTTTGAGGATTTCATGCTCATACATCTGCTTATGTACCCTTATGCCCATGGGTTTAAATGCATACATAAGAGCATGAGGAAGCTTTTTTGGCTTTGTTACACCTGACTGACATCAGACAACCTCAGCGAGAAAATCCAATAGTATTAAAATACAGTAACAATGACCTAAGGAAAGACATTCAGTTTTCTAATGGTAATCAACTGCTGTTGTATATACCTCTTCAAAGACATACATGGAGCATATTTTAGACTATGGACAATGATAACATTCTGAAGTATGTGTTATTTGAGTCTATGGATGCAAATAGGGCTACAGCTAGTTTTATATTTGTAACCCTTGATGTCAACAACTTGTTCACTGTTATTCCTAATGCACATGGTATACAAGCAGTTAAACATTTCTTGAGTAAACACAACATCCATGACGACAGTATGAAACAGAATCTGTCTGCTACTTCAGTTGGTTCTGGAAAATAACATCTTTATGTTTCAAGAGAAGATTTACTGGCAGTGGTGGGGTGTTGCCATGGGAACACCCTGCACCAATTCTTATGCAAACATAGTATTTGGGCTTTGGGAAGAACAACATATTTTTTCTACCAAGAATTTATGGAGAGACGAGATCTTTTACCTCAGGTTTGTGAATGTAGTCTTTTTTCTTTGGAAAGGCGATGTAATGGAACTTAGACAGTTTGTCTCATATTTGGAAAGCACCACCAGTTTTCTATGCTTTACCCTGAATTACTCAGATAAGAAGATTGAATTTATGGATGTTCAGGTTGTTTTTAGATGAGAATGGTGAAATGGGGACCACACTATACAGGAACATATGTTGGAAGAATACATTGCTTAGTTAGGACAGCATGCATCCGCGACATACCTTCTCTAATATAGTAAAAGGACAAGCACTGAGAACAGCCAGACTAAGTCACAACTTCACAGTGAGTTAGAATTATCTGACAACTTTAAATAACGTGGCTATAATAAACAGTAAGTGACATTGTGATGTGATGTCAAAAAGATGAGGAGAACGCAAGGCAAAGTATGGTTTAGTAATAAAGGCATGGCACTGGAAAAAGTTAGCAATGAGAACAAGGAGTTGAATGCTAGAGTGCCAATGAAATACAACAATGATATAAAAGGCATCTGCAAACAATGATGAACTTAGGTTGATAGTGGGCAACTTTCCTAACTTTTTGTATAAAAGGAACAAAAATCTTAAGCAATTTTTACACAAAACAACTACCAGCTTTAATACAAAGTTGGCTGCAAGTGAAAGGTCGGGACTTACTGTTGCCAGCGATGCAAGGCTTGTAAAGAAATTTCTAAAAACAACACTTTCATACACCCGATTACAGGGGTAAGACACCAACCTAAACTCTATGCCGAATGTTGTTCTTGCAATGTGATATAGCTTGCTAAATGTGGATCCTGTTCTTTGTTTTATGTGGGCAAAATGAACAGAAGATTAAAAGACCACATACTGCAGCACTTAGTGACACTAGATTTAGTAAAAATACCAGTGCTTTATATCAGCACAAGTTAAATAAACCTGAACATAACTTTACTTTCATGGTACTACAGTTATGTGAACCAGATAAAAAAGGGGGCGATATACCCAATTGAACAGAGGTGGCAAAAGCCCGTTGGATAGCAGATTTACAAGCTGATAAACCCCCAGGGCTGAATGGATATCTTCTTCTAAAACCCATTTTGAGAGAACGCAAGCTCAGCCACTGAAAAGGTTAACTTGTTATAAGTAAGAGCTGTGAAAAACTGAAAAAGAGGTGCGATGCAGCTTTGCGTCTGTGATTGGTCAAGTGTTAAACACACTTTGTTCTTTGATCTGATGAAGGAATTGTCCAAAAGCGCTTATCTTTTATGTTTTACAATTAAATGTATGGTTTTAGCTGTCTTGGTCCTTGTTTTTTTTGCTGCTTACATTTGTGATTTGTCTGAACCAAGGTGGACTTTTATCCTTTGTTTGCTGGGTTTTCTACACTTATTCTGTTTAGAAAAAATAGGTTTTCACCTGATTTACTGGGAGATCCTTAGAAGGGCGACGGTTTGAGTAAACATTTCAAGCAATTTGGAAAAGGTGACATCCACAGGAATGATTGCCCACTGAGCATAAATGGGCACATATCCACTTAAATGTATGTGTATAACACTGCTTTAATATTACTTTTTTCTCCTTCTGTGATACTGAAGTAGCAGCTCAAAAAGATGATCATTTGGAAGGGGAGAATAATGGCAGGGATGGTTGAGAAGGACAGAAGATGACAACACTGATTTGGCATTATGTTAAGTACATAACTTTCACATTCGATGTTGTCTTTCCTGTCAACCTCAACCTGTGGGACATAGTTCTCAGTCAAACAAGGGTGGCATCAAGCTAGAATGTTCTGCAAAACTGGGGAGCCAAAAGTAGACCTTGATCTGGACTGCATATCTAATTTGTAATGACTTACAAAAGTAGGAGTGACAGACTAAGTTGCAGTTGCACAATTGTCATCTAAATCTAAAGAGGCTTGAGCAAAGAAAGGCAGCTGAAGTACCAACAGGTCTGATGGAATGGGCTCTGGGCTTGTCAGGTAGAGAGATTCCTTTTGAAGTATAAACAGCAGAAAGTCATCTGGATAGGGTCACCTTTGAAACAGGGTTTGCCAAATCGAGTACTTGAGAATAACAGAAAAAGCTGGTTTGATTTTCCTGAACAAGTTTGACTCAGAGGCCACCCTAAGTAGGAAAGAAGGATTGGCATGTAGAGGCACACTGTCCTTATGAAAAATAAGTGAGAGAGGTATACAAGACAAGACTTGGACTTCTGAAACCCACCTTGCAGAAGTAATAGCCACCAAAACCAAAGTCTTCCAAGACAGCAGTTTGTAATCTATGGCAGTGGCCAGCTTGTTAAAAGGCTTAGTGAAGACTTGCAATAGAAGGGTCAAATCCCAAGGAGGCATCAGATACTGATAGGGGATGTAAGGAAGAAGTACCTTCAGGAAAGCTTTTGACAGTATAAGTGAAGTAACAGGTATATTATTATCCATGCCCATATGAAAATTAGATATGGGAGCTAACTGCACCTTGACAGTGGAACAGTTATGAACAAAATGAACTAAATCGACAAAGAAATCCAACATTGTGTCCAAAGGGGGCAGAGAAGAGATCTGCATCTTTGGCTAAGGCCCAAATTGAAAATCTTTTCCATTTGTTAGCATAAACCTTCACGGTCAAAGGTTTCTGAGAAAAAGGATGTAAGCAACTCATTTACAAAGCTTGGGATCTCTGGCCATCACAAGATCTGAAGGAACGAAGTGGTTAATTTGAAATTCTGGTGAGGATGACCTGAGGTGTGAGAAATCTGCTCTGGAGCAGGGTGTCCACAACCCAAGCAGGGTGCAACAGATGAGGCCACAGAAAGGCAAACCATACTTGTCTTGGCCAAAAGGGGGCTATTATAATCATGGTAGCTTTCCAATGGGTTACTTTCTGGAGAAATCTTATCATCAAGGGGATTGGAGGAGATGCACACAAGAGGCACGCGTACAAAACATGGAGAAGAATGCCCCCTTTTCCCCATAAGTATCCCTCTTGGGGGGGGGATCAAAGCAAAAGAACTACTGCACTTGTGATAGAAGGGGATGAAAAGATAAGGATATCACCATAGCAGTTAACATCAGAGTCTGAACATTCACAGCATCACTGGAATAAGGGACCACTCGTAAGGTACAAGGATGCTCCTGGTCAAACCGTCTGCTAGTATGTTTGGATTTCCCCAAGATGTATGTTGCTATCAGAAACCATTGTGAAGAAATTGGCCGCTGCCACTCTCTCTCATAGTCTTTTGACACAGGGGATATGAATGGGTTCCCCCCCGTTTACATACCATATAACTTCAGTGTTCTCTGACTGGACGCCTACTGTACCCATGGAGAGAGAGTTCTGAAAGGCTTGCAATACTAGGAGCACTGCTCTTGTCTCCAAGAAATTGCTGTGAAGACTGGCCTCCTCCTCCTGGGGCTAGGTATCTTAGGCTGTCCTAACTTCGAAAAGCCCACACTCCACCTCAGGAGAGAAGAGTCAGTGGTGACTGTAGCCTGGGGTTGAGGGAAAACAAAAGTATGACTTGATAGAACCTGGTGAGACTTCAGCCACCAAGCAATGTGATGACAGCATATGTTGGTAAGGAGAATAGGAAGGTCCAAGGGATAAAGTACAGTTTTGTACCTACCATAAATGTAGATGTTCGAGAGCTAATACAGCTGCAGTCATAAAAGATGGGTTCTCCTGCCGTCAGGCGGGTCCTCGGTCGGCCGAATTCCAAAGTCTAGGTCCAGCGTCGGTTGTCGTCGCTTCTTCCCTGACATCAGTGCGCCAGGGGTATAAAATAACCAGCCGATGCCATTTTCTTCAGTTTTTCTTGCCCCAGATGTCAGGTGCCCCCAGAAGGAAGGCAATACATAAATTTGTGTGATAAAGCAATGCAATATGATCAAAATACAGTAGTGCAAGCAAATACAACAAGAATGAATACCCCAATCAGGTAGCATGAGGAGGTGTTAGCCAATAGGCCTGTCCCAAGAGGGGAAGGAGGGAGGGAAACCTGGACTGCAGCTGTATTAGCACTCGAACATCTACATTTATGGTAGGTACAAAACTGTACTATGTTCATCGTGCATACAGCTGCAGTCATAACAGATGGGTAGAATCCCAAAGCTAAGAAAGGGGTGGTAAGCACTAGGTGGAACTAGGAGGAGCCAGAATGCCCTGCAAGACTGCAGTGGCAAAGCCCGCTCTAGATTTGGAGTACAATGGAAGGTGGTAGTGCTTGGAGAAGGTATGCACAGAACTCCAAGTGGCTGCTTCCAAAATATCTTTGGTAGGAACTCCTCTGAGAAAAGCTGCAGAGGTAGCCGTGGCCCTTGTGGAGTGAGAACTGATGCCTATAGGTACAGTTTTTCCATGAAAAGAATAGCAAAAACGTATGCAGTGGGCTATCCATTTTGAGATAGTCTGTTTGGAAATTGGCTTCCCTTGAGCTCCTATAGCATAGGACACAAAGAGCTGATCTGATTTCCTGAAAGGCTTTGTTCTGTCCAAATAATAATGCAGTTGTCTGTAGATGTCCAAGGAATGTAGTAATCTCTCCCCTTTGTTTTGAGGATTAGGATAAAAGGTAGGTAAGTGTATAGCCTGATTCAAAGCTACCCTGGATACCACTTTTGGCATAAAGGACGGATTGGTTCGTAAGGAAACTCTGTCCTGATGGAAGATGATGAAAGGTTGCACAGCCATGAGAGCTTGCAGTTCCGATACCCTACGAGCTGAGGTAACAGCCAGAAGGAAAGCTGTTTTCCAGGACAAATATTGCAAATCTGATGAGGCAGCTGGCTCAAAAGGAGGCCAGGTCGGCTTTTCTAGAATGAAATTGAGATCCCAAGCAGGTATTGGTTGTTTCCTTGGGGGTTTTTGATTCTTAACCCCTCTGAGGAACTGTCTTAAGAGGGGGTGAGAGAATAAAGGTGGATCAGTGTTGTATTCTGCAGAAATGGCTGAGGCATGGATTTTGATGGAGGAGAAAGAAAGTCCACTGCCTAGCAGCTCAGCTAGATACTGTAATATTTGAGGTAAATTCAGTTTTCCAGGATCCTGGCCCTTTTTCTCATTCCAGACACAAAACTGTTTCCATTTTGCGGAGTAAGCTTTTCTGGTAGACGGCCTTCTGGCCTCCAAAATGACATCCTGCACTTCCTTGGAGAGTAGGGTCTGTTGTGATGCTAAGGAATCTTCCATGCGGCTAGATTGAGTGTTTTTAGCTGACTGTGAAGAGTTTTGAAGCTGTGCTGAGTCAGAAGAAGAGGCATTAGAGGCAGGGTCCATGGTGGGGAATGCGTTAGGCTCCTCAGGAGTGGGTACCAGTGTTGTCTTGGCCAGTCTGGAGCAATGAGAATCATCTTTGGTCTGTCTGCTCTGGTTTTTAATAGAACTTTGGGCAGCAGAGGAAGAGGTGGGAAGGCATAAACTGTCATTGATGTCCAACTGAAAGAGAGAGCGTCCACTCTCCAGGCCTTTGGATGAAAAATCCTTGAGCAGAATTTTGTCAATTGGTGATTTTCGTGGGAGGCAAAGAGATCTATGTCTGGCTTTCCCCATGCTTGAATTATCTCTGTAAAAACTTGAGGATGCAACTTCCATTCGTGTGGATCTGTCATATTTCTGCTTAGGTTGTCTGCCAGTGTGTTTTCCTTGCCTGGCAAGTACTGTGCTTGTAGTTCGATTTGTAAGTCCAGGACCAGGTTCCAAAGTGACATGGCCAGTCTGCATATAGTGGGTATGAATAGGTTCCTCCCATTACTGTGGTGTTGTCCGTCCTTATCAATAGTTGACCTGGTTGCAGGAGGTCTTTGAAAGCTATAATAGCATTTATTACTGCTAGCATTTCCTTTTGATTGATGTGTAGGTGCTTTTCTTTTTGGGACCCTTTGCCCTGAATGCACCAATCTGTCATGTGCGCCCCCAGGCGTAGTCCGAGGCGTCTGTTGTGATGACTTGATTTGCTTGAGACTTGCTGAATGGGAGACCTTTGTTTGCTTGGCATGCTTGAGCCCACCACAAAAATTCCTTTTGAAGACATGGAATTAGTGGTATTATTGTTTCCAGGCTGTGGCTGTGTTGAGACCATAGGTTTTTCAGGTACCATTGAAGTTTCCTCATATGCAGCTTTGCACATGGGATTAGTAAGATGCAAGATGCCATGAATCCCAGAGCCTGCAGGATTTTCCTTGCAGTTAGCCTGGTGCAATTTGCTAGTGTTCTGAAGTATTGAGTTAGTTGCCTCTGCTTCTCTGGCGTGAGGTAGGCCATCTGGGTGTTTGTGTCCAAGTTGGCACCCAGGAAAATTATTTTCCGAGGGGGTATTAGCCTTGATTTCTTTTTGTTGACTGTGTATCCCAGAGAATTCAACAACATTATTACATAAGTCAGATGTTTCAGAAGAATGTGCTTGCTGTCCGCTTGGATCAGGCAGTCGTCCAAATAGGGGTATATTTGTATCCCTTGAAGTCTGCAGTAGGCAATTACTGATGCCAGGCATTTCATGAATACTCTGGGCGCAGTAGATAAGCCAAAGGGCAACGCAGAGAATTGATAATGGGTTGAACCTGCAAGAAATCTGAGGTATCTTCTGCAATTTTGTCTGATTGGGACATGCAGGTATGCCTCCTTGAGGTCCAATGTTACCAGCCAAGACTCCTTGCCCAGCATGGGAAGAAGCTGCTGTAGAGTGAGCATCTTGAATTTTGGTACGAGTAGAAATGTGTTTAGGATGGATAGGTCCAAAATAGGTCTCCAATCTTTTCCCTTCCTTGGTACTAGGAATAGTCTGGAATAAAAACCTTGACCTTGTTCGTGCGTAGGTACCTCTTGAATAGCTTTCATGTCTATGAGATCTGAAATTAGTCTTTGTGCCTCTGCCCTTTGATTGTGTGGCAGGTTTGGCATGCCTCTCATTTTTGGAAGGGTGTGAAAATGGAATCTGTAGCCTCTGTTTATAATGTCCAGGATCCATTTGTCTTTTGTGACAATATGCCAATTTTTTGAAAATAATGCCAGTTTTCCGCCTAATGGTGCTGCCATTTGAGTCTTGCTTGGCATGCAAAGGGGAAAGTCATTGGGCTTGCTTTCTGAATGGTTGCGAGTTATCCTCACCACCTTTTTGCGTAGGAGCTTGCCATTGTCTGCCTCTAAACGATCCTTGGGATTGACCCCTGCCCCTCGGGCACCTGTATCTACCTCTTTGGGGTCTGTCCGTGGCTGGAAAGGACCAATTTTTGGAAGGCCAATTTCTACTGAAATGTGGGGGTTGTACCTGTAGAAAATCTTTCACTGTTTGCATTGATTTAGCCTTTTCCTCCATTTTCTTTAATACCTCCTCAGCATTAGCACCAAATAATACATCTTTTTGTAGAGGAGCATCTAGTAATTTAGCTTTGACATGATCTGGTAAGGTTTGTTCCTTGAGCCAGGCATGCCTACGTATGACTGATCCTGTAACAGCAGCTCTACATGAGGCCTTTAGAGCATCAAAACCACATTGTAAGGTATGTTTACCCACTTGTTCTGCACTATGCATCAAATCCTGCAACTCCTTCAAGTCTGGTTGTTCAAGTTGTGACATTTTACTTTTCAATTGTGATAACAAAAACTGTTGGCACTTTAACATATGGAACTGACAGTTTAATGCCCTCATGGTTAAGGTGGCCGAGGTATATACCTTTTTTCCCCACCTTTCTAAGGATCTGGAATCTCTCTCGGAAGGTAATGGATTTTTAGCAGTGGAGGCCTTAAGTCCCTTGGGGCCCTGTGAGATAGTTTCTGGGTCAGCAGCATGGCTTTTGTATAGAAATTGGTGCGAGTCAGGAACCCTGTAGTACCTGTCAGGCTTTACTGGAGCTGGAGGTAGAGAATCCGGGTTAAGGCAGGCCTCCGAGTACACATCATCTAGTATGTCCAAGACAGGAGGTATAGCTAGAGGCCTGTGCTGAGGTAGCAAGAGAAATTCCCTAAGCCTTTTCTTGGAATCTGAATAATCTTGGCCTTCCCAGTGGAAGTGTTCCCTTAAGGTATGCAAAGTTTCCCCAAATGAGTAATCCTCTGGGGGGGAGACAGAGGGAATGGACTCCTCAGCATCAGAATCTTCAAAAGGGGAGTAAGAATGTTCCTGTTCATCAGAGTGCTCTGAAATAATGGAGCCCTGATCAGAGGAGGGGGATTCTTCCTCCACTCTGGGCCTTTTGTCCGGGGGGGGGGGGGTTGAGAACCCCTGATAAGAGTAATCAAATCCTCCGCCATTTTAAGCATCTGTTTTTTTTAGGCATGGGGCCTGGAGATGGGCCCTGTGTAGCTTGTCTCAGACTGCATGGCTGCTTTAGACTTCGTGTAAGCCTTGATGGAGAAAGAAGAGGAAGGTCTGAAGACGCCTTGAGAGGAGGTAGACCTGTCCACATTTTGACATTCACCGCCAAGAGTGGCTTCGGTATCTGTAGTCGGGGTGTGGGCCGAGGAGCCTGCGACCTCGGGCACAGGAGACACCGCCAATGTAGTATTGTCGGTAGTCAGGGGCTGCGTAGGCGCCTCGCTGAGAACCGGACCACGTGGAGTCGGCTTTGGCGTGGTGTCGGTAGGGGCCGCTGACCTCGTGTGTCGGTCCTTGTCTTTGCGTTTTTTAGACAAAACTGAAGTCGGAGTATCCGACGACATAATATAGTTAAATTATTTGCCAAAATAATACTGGGCGAACTCTGCCCGATGCTTAATGGTGCGTTTGTTGAATGTAGCACTAAAGCGACAGACCGAGACGTTGTGGTCTGGGCCTAAACAAGGAATACAGAGGGAATGGAAATCCTTATGCGGTATTTGCTTCCCATATGAAATACAATTATTAACTTTGTCTGACATCGGTCTGAGGCAAGAAAAGTTTCCCCAACGGGGTACTTAGCTTTCAAGAAGACTTCGGTTGCAAAATTTTCGTAATTTCAGGAGCTGGCCGACCGGCACTTGCGAACTGCTTCTGCTTCGGGCACCGCGCGGCAAGAAAGACTGAAGAAAATGGCGTCGGCTGGTTATTTTATACCCCTGGCGCACTGACGTCAGGGAAGAAGCGACAACAACCGACACTGGACCTAGACTTTGGAATTCGGCCGACCGAGGACCTGCCTGACTGCAGGAGAAGCCATCTGATATGACTGCAGCTGTATGCACGATGAACATCAAGATTGATCACTGGACCTACAGTGCCCACTGAAGGATTCTCGCACAGAATCTTGCCAGTGGCACAAGACAAGCAGATGTGGCCATCAGACCAAGACGCTGAAGAACCAAGTAAGCTAGAGTCCTCTGAGACTTTAGAACTCTGCTGTCTTGAATCCACAGATGGGTTGTCTGGACAGAAGTAATTTGGTTGATGGCATCCAGATGGCAATCTATGAATTCCAGGACTTGTACCAGTTCCAGACTAGACATCCTGTGGTTCAAAGTGATGCCAAGTATAGACACAGATGGAGTCAATAGTCCCTGGCCTGGATAAGAGATGCCTTTGAGGTTACTGTAAGAAGCCAGTCATCTAGCTAAGGAAAGACTTCAACCCTTTACAGCCTGAGCCAGGCTGCCACCACTGCCATACACTTGGTGAACACCCATGGGGCTGCCTGTGAGCGCAAAGGGCAACACTTCAAACCTCTACTAGCTGGTTCTCAGCTGGAAGCACAAATACGGCTGAACCATCCTTTTGAAATGCCTTACTATATTTTATGTGATAGTTGGCATCACTGATGTCCACTGAGAATAACCAGTTGCTCCTCCTCAGAAGAGGGAGAATGAACTGCAGCATCATCATCTGGAACTTTGTCAGTTTCACATACAGACTGAGATACAGAATAGGCATTAAGTCCTTTTTCTTCTTCGGTATTAAAAAGAATCTTAGGTAGACCCCAATCATCTCTGGTATGGTGGGACTTGTTGGATAACTCGGTTGAGAAGCAGTTTTCAGTTCTACTGTGCTTCCCTTAGCTGACAGAGTAGAATGTTGGGAAGACTTTTTTGAATTTCTTTTGGGTGTACAGAAATGGAATGGAATAACCTCTGGAAATGACTCTCAGCATCCAAGGACTGGATGCGATGGCCTCCAAAGCTTTTGGGTGGAGAAACAAGCACCCCCCCCAACTGCCTCCAGAGAGTGGTAATCAGGAACCCTTTCAGGAGCATTGGAAGGGTTTACTGGAGAAAAGTCAGTGGAAGCCCTGATTCTGCTAACCTCTCCTCCATCTGGAGCAATGTCCATTAACTAACTCTCCTTCTGTCACTGGGGGGGGGGGGGGTTGCTCTTTCTAAGATGCGCCTGGTGAAGAAGTATTATAATCTGTGAAAACAGTTGTTCCCCCCTTCTGGTTCCTGGAAATGGTCCTTCGCAGAGTTGAGAAACGAGTCCTATGGCAAACAAACTTTTCCCTTCTTATTCACTCCTGGTCAATACATCTTCCACTTTGGGACCAAAGAGAGTGGAACCATCAAATGAGATGTTTAGAAAAGACAACTTGATGCAGTCTACAAAGTTACATAAAAGCACATTTAAGCATGGTTGTGCACATTAATACTTGTACTTGCTGTGTGGGATATATTACCTGCAGCATTTGAGAAAAACATCATGGATTTGTTCAAGATGGATTGCACCTTGGACAACTGAGTCTCCAGAGACTTTTGAGTTGCCGGGGACTTCTTTATCATTACCATCTTTGACATCTCCAAGAACAGATCCCTTTGGGGCCCTGCCAGGTGAGCAAAATAGCTCAGTAAATGTGAGGCATATACAGCTGAAGTGTAAGTGTGCCTCCTTACATGGTTGAACTCCTTGCTTGGGGGGGGGGGGGGTGGACCACAGAACTCTCCTTGAAGATTATTTTCTTGGTGGCTGCAGCAACCACACTAGCATCCACCTCCAGGCTCTTGTTCCAAAATGGTCTATCCTTAGAAGGGACTACAATTTTCTTAGGTTTCTGAGGGATTGGCTCCACCATACTGAGTTCTCTCCTCACACTCCAGGATATCAAACTGATGAGGGCATCAAGAGGAGGGACACCCTGGACTTGAGTGGGCCCGCATCAGGGGCCTCGAGAAAGATCCCCTCAAGGGTAGCGGGTTTCAGCAGTCCATCCTCCACACACTCATCAATCCTAGTAGATCACCAAAGGAGGTATCTTCATGGGGAGATTTTGGGGACCCCCTTCCCTTTACTGAGTTTACAATCCTTGGTGAATAACTCGTCAGAGGAGTTCAAATGCTTCCTCTTGCATTTACTCTTCACATGTGCCTCCTTTAGAAGGAAAAATGTGGAAGGGGACACTGAACAGACAGGGGATTCCACAGCTTGGAAATAGTCAGGGTCTAATGGCTGGGACTGTCCTGGAGCTAACTGATTCAAGCTTGAAGTATGAAATTGATGAGAAGATCAGGACAGATCTGACTTAACAGAAACCCAGTCTCAGAATGAGTAAGAATCCTCTCTCTGAAGAATATCAATGCCAGTCAGCTAGGCAAGGTTCCTCAGGGATCCGTACATGCAAAAGAAGGACTGGTGCCAAATGCAGACCCTGTTGGATCCAATGTCAAGACCAAAACTAAGCAATCTAAGATTGAAGCATCCAAAGGAAGGAAAGGCATCAAAAGCCTAAGAGCTGATCTGGATCCTAGGTAGTCAGCCACAAAGCTTTGGCTCAGAGATGCACTCTGTTCCAAAGGAGCTGGAGTCGAGAAAGTCAAGGATGGAGTCAATGTCTGAGGTGGCAGAGCTTTTGGCAGAGAGAATGGGAAAGAAAAAGGCACATTCAGACCTGTGGGCCCCAGTATCAAAGGATGGGCAGAAGCAGAAACAGTTAAAGCTGGAAGTGAAGGCAAGGGAATCTCTAGCCTCAGAGCCAAGGAAAAGGCGATGATCCCGAGGTCCATCTGGACCTTTAAGAAGGTATGCATAAGCTGCTACAACTCAAGAGTCCATGACACTTCTGGCAGACTCAGGTGAAGCCATAAAAGACAGTTTGGAAGATTTTAGAAAATGCAAGACCGGACTCTCAGTGAGAGGCCTGGATCGGACTTTGGTGCGTCTCCACTGAAAATACTGGAGTACGAGTTATGGGCAGGAAGGAAGAGTGAAGCCTGTCTAAGGTAGGAACCACCAGAAAGAAGGGACTCTGAATACTCAAATTCATTGAGCCAGAAGACTCTGAGCCCAGAGTCCAAATGGTAGCAGATCAGTACCAATGGCACATCTAATGGCAGAACTGGAAGAACCAAAGACCTCCGGATCTACTGATTCAGCTGACCTTCCAACAAGGAAGAGGAACATTCTGCTCCTCTCTCTCCCTCTTTTTTAGTCTCTCATACACACATACAAAGACACAAACACACAGACACATTTCCTTTCTCCTGAATTTTTAGTGGGGGAGAGAGAAGGGACAGACAATGATGTGGATACAGGCAGCAAAAGACGCTTCAGGACTAACATAGCCCTTTGATCTGCAAGGAAAGGCTCTGGGCCCAAAGGCAGAGCACACCTGACACTAAGAGTCTAGGTAGGACACTCCTAAACAGCATACACAGTTATCCTGCATATCTCGGGGAAGGAATTTGTGCCTACACGTCACACTTTTTTGAAGCCCAAAAGAGAACTGGCAGACTAGCTAATCATAATTCTGACAAAGTTCTAAAAGAGGCAGTGAAAAAGTTAGAAAATTACTTAAAAAGTACTTATCCAAAAATGGAACTTTGGTGATCACACCTGAAAGCAACAGCGGTAAACATGATCAGAGAAGAATCAGCGAGGGCAGTGCAATATGAGACAACAAACAAAACTTTGGAGCTAAAGTGTTGCAAATGCCAGCCTCAACTCCGAGTACAGCAACCCACAAGTTGAGATGAGTTTCTCAAACTATCTGCCTTTTTGGGAAGTGAAGATTGACTATCATAATTGTTACAGTTAGCATTAAATACATCCCCAGGGCTGCCTCTAAAAGAGGTACAGGAGTGGAATGAGACATATCTACTTGTAACATATCATAACCGCCTCAGTTCAGGGGGAATATCTGTCTGTTCCAGGAAAGCAACTCTTATCTTGGCTACAGACTTGAGGAAAAGAAAATTCTTCCAAAGGAGACTGTGAGGCATACCTCTCAACCTCTTAGAGCAAGAAATCTGGACACAGCTATAAATAATGGGGGACAAAGGCTCCAAAATAGGGACACTTTTTAAATATTGTTCTTACAAACTTAGAAAGTTGATAAAAATAACAGGATTTGTATGAACATGAATTTTCTCAAGGCAATGATTAGCCAGAAAAGCACAACTTTATGAGAAACAGACCAAACATATGAATCAAAACTCTGTATAGCTGAGAGGTATGCAGTGAGGACCAAGCTTCCTCTGAATCCGATATCTGGCCTTGGAAATCTGCAGGAAAACCCTATGTCAGAATCTTCTGACATGTCTTCCCCAGGAATATCTCTGCTGACATCTTTTTCAGGTAAGAATTTCTGAGCACCAGAATTAACAGCCTGTAGCAAATTCCTAGCTATGGTAAGAAACTCTTATTTTCTAATAGACGCCATGTTTTCAGATGAGCACTGTTTAACCTTTTGCCTTTTTTTTTTCCTTTCAGGTACAGCTGAAGTCCATCTTGGGGAAGGTACTTTTGCTCCATCAAGAGGTCACTTTCACTGGCTACATCGATCAACATTTCATGGAATGCCTCTTTCCTCAGAAGAGACTGTTCTCTCATGCTCAGATCGAACACTGGAACAGCCAGACAGGAAGTGGCTGACCCCCAGTTCATGGTGGCTCAAAGGTACACCAGACAAAGTCAGACAGGTGAGTGAAGGAGAGGTCCTAGGAATGAATGGCTACCAGAGAGTTATCATCATCAGCTGAGACGCTGACAGAGGACATGGAGTTGGCAAGGACTCTGCCAAGTTCTTTTTTCTTTCTAGGTACAGCAGGAGATGGACCAGCTGGAGCAGGGTTAAGTATTCATGCTGTGACTGCGGAGGATGCCTCAAATATGGTAATGAGTCGGTTGGAAAGCAGGTTGTCAGTGTTCACAAGCAGCACACTTCCACTTATTCACATACACAGTCCCCTCAAATACAGTAACATAAAAGCAGCACATAAAATTTCTGTCAGAAAACCTCTGTTCCAAAGTCAGTCTGACAGAAAAAAAAAACATGTCGGGAAAGTCATTGCACAGTAAACTTGAGCACTAGTATATCCCGTAATAGTTCCTGTCAGAAAGATGCACTTACTGACACTACACTTTCTAAAAAAAATATAAATCAAGTAAAAAGATAGTATATTATCAGAAGAGTTCCTTACTTTTCTCTGCCAACATAAGTAGTTGTCTAATAAGAGAATTGCTGCAAACTTTTGCTAGATGAAACAAAATCTCTAGTAGATCAACAAACATAATATAGCTATGACTACCAAGTGTAAGAAATAGATTTCTGCACAATTTATATATACCCACATACACAAACAAGCACGTAATAGATACGTGAACACATATACGTAAAACAGCTGCATAAACGCTGCACATTAAGAACTACTACATTTGACACTGCTAGCCCACTGTAAAAAGATACTAAGCCAGCAATGCCAACAGTACAAGGAAGATGATTCAACTTTTATAATAAATAAAGGAATTTTAGGTACAACAGAAATCTCTGGGGGGGGGGGGGTGCACATCTTCAAATCCTCTGAATGGGCAGTTGTGCTCTACCACACCCATTACTTAATGGATCGACTCCAAGGTAGCACCAACTTGAAGGAAAGGAAATACTTAGTACTCCTAGAAAGAAAAACAAAGCATTCCCTTTACTTACAAGGACCGCATAATATATGAAATGCACATAAGCAGAACCATCAGTGGGGAACAAATGCACTATCCGGCCACATAGCTATGACCCCACGCAGAATACTGTATGCAGTTCCTGGGACATCATCATCAGAACAAAGAAAAAGGCAGAACCAGTTCTGAGGAGGGCAACAGAATAATGCACTATCTGCAAGACAACCCATGTAAAGAGCACCCAATCAGCTTTGTCTGCAGAGTGAAACAAGAAAGCAGAAAGAGGGAAAGGAATAGCACAGTTGTGTACCTACCATAAATGTAGATGTTCGAGTGCATTCACTGTTGCAGTCATTACACTTGGGTTATCCTGCTGGCAAGCTACCTGCAGTCGGCCTGAATTCAAAAGTCCTGGTCCAGCGTCGGTTGCTGTTGCCGCTTCCCTGACGTCAGAGTGCCAGGGGTATAAAAGATGCAGCCAACGCCATTTTCTTCAGTCTTTCTTGCCCTAGATGTCAGGTGCCCCCAAAAGGGTAGATTATAAAAACATTGCTAATAAAAGCAAGCACTAACATACACAATACCTTCATCTACAAGCAAATACACAACATAGGTTGTATAGGATAGAGAAGTACAGAGAAGTCCCAGCAAAGAAGGGGGTACGGTGGGTGGGTAACCTGGACTGCAACAGTGAATACACTCTAACATCTACATTTATGGTAGGTACACAACTGTACTATGTTCATCGTGTTTCACTATTGCAGTCATTACACTTGGGTTGAATCCCAAAGCTGAGGTAGGGCGGCTGGGTCTAAATAGCATTAGGAGTGGCTATAAGGCCCTGCAGAACTGCAGTGGCAAAGCCTGCTCTGGATTTAGAGTAAAGAGGTAAGTGGTAGTGCTTGGTAAAAGTGTGCACTGAAGTCCAAGTTGCAGCCTCCAAAATATCCTTGGTTGGTACTCCTCTGAGGAAGGTTGCTGAGGTGGCTGCTGCCATGGTAGAATGTGGTCTAATGCCCTTAGGCACTGATTTGCCATGTTGTGAATAGCAGAAACAAATGCAGTGACCTATCCATTTTGAAAAAGTCTGCTTTGAGATAGCCTTTCCTTCTGATCCTGCAGCATATGCCACTAAAAGCTGCTCAGTCTTTCTGAAAACTTTAGTTTTGTCCAAGTAGAAGCGTAGCTGTCTGTTTATGTCCAAAGAATGCAGAAGTCTCTCCCCTTTATTCTGTGGGTTTGGATAAAAAGTAGGCAAACGAATGGTTTAAGAGCCACACTGGACACTACATTAGGCATAAATGTTGGGTTTGTCCTTAGAGAAACCCTGTCCAGATGGAAGATAATAAAAGGTTCCACAGCCATTAACGCCTGTAACTCTGAGACTCTTCTTGCTGAAGTTATTGCTAGGAGCAGAGCTATTTTCCATGATAAGAATTTTATCTCAGCTGTATTAGCTGGCTCAAAAGGAGGCAGTGTGAGTTTTTCCAAGACAAAATTGAGGTCCCATGCAGGTATTGGTGCTCTCCTTGGAGGTCTTATGTTTTTGGCCCCCCTGAGGAACTGCCTAAGCAATGGATGTGAACAAACTGGTGGTTCTGTATTGTAATGAGCTGAAATGGCAGAGGCATGGATCTTAATTGATGAGAAGGATAGGCCTTTGTCCAGCATCTCAGACAGATATTGTAAAATCTGAGGAATATCTGGTACAAGCGTGTCAATTCCTTGCGCCTGGTTCCAAGCACAGAATCTCTTCCATTTTTCTGCATAAGATTTCCTGGTGCTGGGCCTCCTGGCCTCCAAAATAACATCCATACCCGCTTTAGAGAGAGGTGTATTCTGAACGGTTACACTATCTGCCATGCAGCTAGATTTAGGGTTCTGATTGGCTGTGCAGGATTTGATTGTTTTGTTGGGTCAGCAAATGAGGAATTTGAGGCAATGTCCAGGCTGGGCCTTGAGACAAGCTCCTTAGGATTGGGTACCAGTGTTGGCGTGGCCAGTCTGGGGCAATTAGTATCATTTGTGGCTTCTCTTGTCTGACCTTTAGGAGTACCTTTGGGAGGAGAGGCAGTGGAGGAAAGGCATATACTGTAAAGTTGTTCCAGCTGAATGACAAGGCATCCAGTTTCCATGCTTGTTCGTGATGAGTCCTTGTGCAGAATCTCTGTAGTTGGCAGTTGTGAGGGGAGGCAAAAAGATCAATGTCTGGGCATCCCCATTTTCCTTGTTATCATGCTGAAAATTTGTGGATCTAGTTTCCACTCGTGTGGATCCATGAGGTTTCTGCTTAGTTCGTCTGCCAGAGCATTTGTTTTTCCTGGCAAGAATTCTGCTTGCAGGTGTACTTGATAGGTCAATGCTGTGTTCCACAAAATCATGGCTTGTCTGCAGAGGGGGGGTAGGAATGTGTGCCCCCCTACTTGTTTATGTACCACATAACTGTGGTGTTGTCTGTCTTTATCAGCAGCTGTCCTGGAAGAAGTAGGTCCTTGAAGGCTGTCAGGGCATTTTGTACAGCTAGCATCTCTTTTTGATTTATGTGAAGATGCCTTTGGCTTGGGGGCCATGTGCCCTGAATACATTTTCCTGCCATGTGGGCCCCCCAGGCATAATCTGACGCATCTGTTGTTAGTGTTTGCCTGGCTGTGAGTAAAGTGAATGGCTGTCCCTTGTTGTGGTGACAGGCCTGTGCCCACCATCGAAACTCCTGTTGCAGGCAGGGAATGAGTGAAATTAATGATTCCAGACTGTGGCAATGTTGAGTCCAACAGTTTTTAGATACCATTGTAGTTTCCTCATATGCAGTCTTGCATATGGAATTAGCAGAATGCAGGAGGCCATGTAGCCCAGAGCCTGCAAAATTTTTCTTGCAGATAACTGGGTCTTTGTTGCCATGCTTTCAAAGTACGAAGTCAGTTGCCTTTGTTTGTCTGGCGTGAGATAAGCCATCTGGGCAGTTGTATTTAAGCTTGCACCCAGGAATATTATTTTATTTTATTTATTTATTTTACATTTGTTTACCGGGTTAGTCCAACTGGATACATATCCCTTTTCAGCAGAGACCCGGGGAGAAAAGCTCCACAGTACAACAGGTATTAAGTTACATTTCAAAAAAGGCAACATAACATGGTAAGATATAAAATGTTTCAACATAACAGTTGCATGAAAGTTGAGGGAAAAAAGAGAAAAGCATATACATAATTGAGACAAGGTTTAGGTTTGACATTTAACAATTTCATAATAACATGGTAAGGTAGTACGAAGTAGAGATATAACAGTAGCAAAAATGTTCCAGGCAAAAAGGAAAACATATACTTAAGTGAGACAGGGTTTAGGTTTGAGTTACATGTGTACAGTTTATAGATTTTCTAGTATGAAGAGACATCATGTTAAAAATTAGCTATAACTTAAGTAATTCATATGATAAGTAGATTAATAAAAACATATGCTCTTAGGACATTATCAACGCTGATATTATAGGCTCTATATGTCGGTGAAGAAATATCGAGTAATATGCTCGTGGAAGTTCATAGCTAGGGGTGTTACAGTGAGGAGATCCTGTACTATAGTTTAGGACAGCAGTAGTAAAGAAGAGAGAGAAAAAAGGCATGATAGTATGGGTAGTATTGGTGTTTTTAGGATTAGTCAGGTTTGGTACAGGAACATAGCCAATGCTCTTTTAGGAAAGATTTGAGGTTGCTTTTGAACTTACTCAGGGAGGTAGTTAGCCTTAGGTCACTGGGAAGAGAGTTCCATAGTTTTCCAATGGAATTGGCGTAAAGAGCATCCCCACCCAAGTTATTAGTTTTGATTGTTTGTATTAGTTCACTGTTGGAGGATCTAAGGCAGCTGAGATTAGAATAGGGGATGAACAGTTTGTTTAAAGAGGGGGTTTTATGTGGTTCCTTGATAATTTTAAATGCTTCAGTAAGTTGATTAAGTTTAAGAAGATTTGGGAGTTCTAACCAGGCTAGTTTTTTAGGTTTAGACAGTGATGAGTATGGTATGGTTCTCCTGTTACAATTTGGCAATATGATTATAAGTCTTAGAGAGTTTATTGAGCTCAGCTTTATTAAGGAAGGAGAATACCGGGGAGGCATACAGTAGGGTGGAGAGAAGATGTATGCGTGCAATGGTTAGTTTCGTAGTAGGGGTTAGAAAGTTTTAATTCTATACATAGAGCCTAGTTTTTGTTTACATTTTAATAGTTTGGCTAATGTGCAGGTCAAATTTGAGCTTGTGATCTATAGTTACTCCAAGTAGTTTGGCATTAGTGTCTGGCTCTATGATGGTACCATTTGTTGACTGAACTCGGAAGGTCGTATTATTAGTAAGTGTAGGGTGTTGTGCTAAGGAAGAGGCTGAGGTGGGGAAAATTAGTAGTAGCTTAGTTTTTGTTGGATTCAAGATAAGTTTCTTCTCAATAAACCATGTTTCTATTGCAGCAAAGCAGTTTTGGGTAATTACTTGGAGATTATGGAGGAGGCGCCGGAGCAGATCAGGGTGGAGTCATCTGCATATTGAATGCATGTTGAATTGGGGATTACTGTATAAAGATCATTTATAAATACAGAAAATGAAGGGGACCAAGTATAGACCCTTGGGGAACTCCTATGGTGTTTGGTAGTAATTGAGATAGCTTGCTTTGCCACTGGACAGCTTGTTGTCTCCCTGACAGGTAGTCTTCAAACCAGCTAAGGGCTGAGTAGTCAAGGTGAAATGTTTTCAGGGTATGGAGCAGTGCTTGGTGATTAACCATATCAAAAGCTTTTGATAAGTCCAGAAAGAGCGCAGAGGTAATCAGTTTATTATTACGGTTACAGTTGACTGAGTCAACAAAGGAGAGAAGGGCAGTGGTTGTACTGTGATGTGGGCGAAAGCCATGTTGGGTGTTAGACAAAAGATTATTTATGGTTAGATGGTGGAGGAGTTGCTTATGAACACATCTTTCCAAAATTTTTGCTATCGGGGACATTATTGCTATAGGTCTAAAATTGGATATTTCCATGGAGGCACCGCCCTTGTGAAGTGGGGTGACATATGATATCTTCCACATTGTGGGGATTTTAGACTCAGTAATACTTCTATTTATCAGAATGGAGATAGGATAGGCTATAACCTCTGATGCTATTTGTAGGTATTCAGCTGGGAGTCGATCGGCTGATAAGCTGGATGGTTTAAGTTTCTTTAATAGGGAGCAAATATAGGAGGTTGAGATTGGTTGAAGATAAAAGGCAGGTGGAGATTGACCAGCTGAGTTGGCTGTGAGGGGGGTAGGATTAGTAGAGGAAGGTGAGAAGGAAGGTAACTTGCCGGCTAGGGACTGGATGGTCTCAGTAAAAAATGAGTTAAACTTATTGGCTACTTCATCTGGGTCTTTACCAGTAAGTTTAGAAGGGGTAGGAGTAGAGGGTTTCCCAGAGTGAAGAAGGTTATTAAAACCAGCCCAAAACTTTTTAGGGTTATTCTGATGTTTATCCTGTAGGTGGCAATAATAGTTTTTTTTATCTTGGATGATATGTGACTTAGTAATATTCCTTAGTTGCTGGAATTTAGTACGATCTAAGGGCAGTTTCGTGGATCGCCACTTTTCCCAAGCTTGGTCTCTAAGCTTAATTTTTGATTTAGTTTCCTTAGTTAGCCATGGTGCTATGCGAATTTTTGATCTTATAAGGCGGTTTGGTGCATGGGAGTCCAGTATTTTTAGAAATGTGTCGTTAAAATAACCCACACTCTCATCTAGGGGAAGTGTCTTAAGGCTTGACCAGTTACAGGATTTAAGTTCGTCTAGGAAAAGTTCTGGAAGAAATTTTTTCTTATTTCTAATTAGTCTATATAAAGGAGGTCTTGTTAAAACCATTTTGTCCTTCCTTATATATGTGATTAGGTGGTCGCTGAGATCATTGGGGAGGGTTCCTGTGGTATAGTTATTAGTATCTTTGTTGGTAAGAATCCAGTCGATGGTGCTTTCTTTTTGCTTAGTATTACCAATTCTTGTAGGGGAAGTAATGTGTTGGGAAAATCCATATAGGTTAATGGGTGGGGGATTAATTTGGTCAGTGAATTGTGCCCAGTCTATGTTGACGTCTCCCAGTATAATGGTCTCTTGGGGGTAGTTTATGGTTAACCAGTTTAGGGTTACTTCCAAGGTTTCTAAGTTTTTCCCTGGGGGAATGTAAACTACAATGAGATTAATGGTCTTATGTTTATTAAGGCATATTTGTAGGGCAATTAGCTCCATGTTATCGACCTTAGGGGGTTGTATTGGGTTCAATATGATATTCAGAGTATTTCTGAACATTACCGCTATCCTATCTCTTGAGAGGGTAGTTTCCTCATATGCAGTCTTGCATATGGAATTAGCAGAATGCAGGAGGCCATGTAGCCCAGAGCCTGCAGAATTTTTCTTGCAGATAACTGGGTCTTTGTTGCCATGCTTTCAAAGTACGAAGTCAGTTGCCTTTGTTTGTCTGGCATGAGATAAGCCATCTGGGCGGTTGTATTTAAGCTTGCACCCAGGAATATTATCTCTTGAGAGGGTACTCGTTTTGATTTCTTTTCGTTTACTGTGTACCCTAGGCAAATTAGTAATCTTTTTACAAACGCCAGATGCTTTAGTAGAATGTCTTTGGTCTCTGCTTGAATAAGGCAGTCGTCCAAGTAGGGTTATATATTTGAATTCCTCTTTGTCTGCAAAATGCAATTACTGGTGCCAGGCATTTTGTGAAGACCCAGGGCGCAGTAGATAAGCCAAAGGGCAGTGCAGAAAATTGGTAGTGCATTGAGCCAGCTATGAATCTGAGGTATCTTCTGCAAGATTGTCTGATTGGGACATGCAGGTATGCCTCTTTGAGGTCCAAAGTTACAAGCCAAGCCTTCTTTCCCAGCATGGGCAGAAGCTGTTGTAGAGTCAACATTTTGAATTTTGGTACGTCCAGAAAAGTATTTAGAATAGACATGTCCAGAACTGGTCTCCATGCTTTGTCCTTTCTTGGTACTAAGAAAAGTCTTGAATAAAATCCTTGTCCCTGCCCCTGTTGTGGCACTGGCTGAATGGCCCTCATGTCCATGAGAGATGTTACTTGTTTCTGTGCCTCTGCCCATTGATTGTGTGGCAGGTCTGGCATACCTTTTGCCTTTGGAAGGGTGTGAAAGTGGAACCTGTAGCCCTGAGAAACTATGTTTAGGACCCATTTGTCCTGTGCGACCGTGTGCCAATTTTGTGAAAAAAAGTGCTAGCTTTCCCCCTAAGGGTGCTGCCAAGAGAGAAATGCTTGGCATTGGCAGAAGGAAGTCATTGGGACTGTTTCCTATATGGCTGTGATTTGTCTTCTCCGCTTTTGGAGGTAGAAGCACCCCATTATTTGGGCCTGTATGAGCCCTGGGGCTGTTGCCTGCCTCTAGGGCGTCTGTATCGGCCTCTTTGTGGCCTGTCTGACACTGGAAAGGACCAATTCCTAGAAGGCCAGTTCCTGCTAAATCTGGGTGGCTGTACCTGTAAGAAATCCTTCACTGTCTGCATAGATTTAGCTTTATCCTCCATTTTCTTCAACACCTCTTCTGCCTTAACACCAAACAAAGTATCATGCTGTAATGGAGCATCCACTAATTTTGCTTTAACATGATCAGGCAGAGTCTGTTCCTTCAACCAAGCATGCCTTCTAATAACAAAACCTGTTACAGCGGCCCTACAAGATCCCTCCAGTGAATCATAACCACATCGCAAAGTATGTTTTCCCACTTGTTCAGCTACATGCAATAAATCCTGCAATTCTTTGTTCTCAGAACATTCAGAATTTGTCAACATTTTCTGTTTTAACAAAGACATTAAGTATTGCTGATATTTGAGCATATGAAACTGACAATTTAAAGCCCTTACAGCCAAGGTAGCAGAAGTGTAGACTTTTTTCCCCCATCTGTCCAGTGCCCTAGAATCTCTGAGGGGACAGGGTTTTTAGCAGTAGCAGCCTTGACCCCTTTGGGACCCTGAGAAATAGTTTCTGGGTCAGCAGCAGGGTTTTTATATAGAAATTTATGAGAATCTGGAACCCTCTAGTATCTGTCCAGCTTAACAGGTGCAGGAGGTAAAGAGTCAGGAGACAGGCCGGACTCTGAAAATACATCATCTACAACAGGTGGAATTGCAAGATGTCTGTGCTGAGGTAGTAGAAGAAAGTCTCTAAGCCTTTTCTTAGAAACTGAATAATCTTGGCTCTCCCAGTGGAAATGCTCCCTCATGGTATGCAGGGTTTCCCCAAATGAGTAATCCTCAGGAGGAGAAGCTGAAGGAAAAGATTCTTCAGCATCAGAATCCTCATAGGGAGGAATAGAGTATCCCTGTTCTGAAGAGGAGTCCGAGGAAATGGAAACCTGATCAGAGGAATCCTATTCAGTATCTTGCCTAGGCCCTCTTATCAGGAGGGGGATGGGAACCCCTGATCAAAGTAATTAAGTCTTTGGCCATTTTGAGCATCTGTTTCATAGGCATAGAAGTCTGTCCTAGAGAATGCTGTACTTGTTTCTTTGTCTTTAAAACTGTTTTAGACTTTGTCTTGGATGCTGAAGTAGCCTTGATATAAAGCTGTGTAGGTCTGAAGACACCCTCAGAAGCCGATGTCTGCTCAGCGGCTTCGGACTCATCTGAGGGATTAGTTTCTGAAGGGTCAATACCTTGAGTTTCCATAGGCCTAGTTGTCTCCACGTGGGAGTCGGAGGTGGCCTGTGGCTCTGAGGTAGTGGGTGTCAGGGGCTGCGAAAGCGCTTCACTGAGCACCGGCGACTGGCCTAGAAGAGACTTTGTCATCGGTTTTGGACCTCGGATGCCTGTCCTTTTCTTTCTCCTTGCGCTTTTTATGAATTCCGGTCGGTTGTTCCGACGGCATTATATAGTTAAACTTTCGGCCAAAGTAATGAAAAGCAAAATCGTACCGACGCTTAATAGTGCGTTGATTAAATCTAGCACAAAACTGCCAACTAGCAACGTCGTGGTCAGGGCCTAGGCAAGGAATACAGTAAGAATGAAAATCCTTATGAGGTATTTGCTTCCCACAAGAAATACAATTATTAACTTTTTCTGACATCGGTCTGGAGCAAGAAAAAAGTTTCCACAACGGGGTACTTAGCTTTATAGAAGACTTCGGATCTGAAATTCAATTTCGAAAATCTCAGGAGTCGGCCGACCGGCACTTGCGAACTGCTTTTTTTCCGGGCACTGTGTGGCAAGAAAGACTGAAGAAAATGGAGTCGGCTGCATCTTTTATACCCCTGGCACTCTGACGTCAGGGAAGAGGCGACAGCAACCGACGCCGGACCAGGACTTTGGAATTCAGGCCGATTGCGGGTAGCCTGCCAGCAGGATAACCCAAGTGCAATGACTGCAACAGTGAAACACGATGAACATCCACAACGTCCCAATGGGTACTAGATTAAAAATAGATGTTAGGATAAAGGTTTACAAGGTAAATGTACAAGCTGGGCAGCTCAATGGGCAGTGGCTGGATGAAATATAGTAAATGCAAGATGATTAAAAACCGTAATGAAACTTGAAAATGTGTGGAGGATGTCAGGGTATTCTTATTGGAGAACACAAAAACAAATAAATAAATAAGCTTCTGCTTAAATACATTTAATCAGCTTGTCCAGAGGGCATGAAGACAGACTAGGTGGACTATGCATTTCTATCATTTCCAATAGTCAAATTCTGTGTTTCTATTACTCAGTACAACTGTGAAGGAATAACAGAATAACCACAGTACTTTTTAACAATGTACACAATTGAACTACTACTCAGAAGGCTGTTAAATCAATTTCATTTAGCATTTTATGAATCAAAATGTAAACAATGGCTACATTTTTACAGGTGAAAACAACCTGTTCAGCGATAACCAATAACTTTTTAAAAATACTTACGGCCTGTACAGAATTACATTCTCGTCTCGTCTCCAAATAGCGGACTGCCCTCTTTTCTTCCTCTTTCAGTTTAGCATCTGCCTGTTATAAAATAATTCTTATCAATGGTCTTAAAACCAACTGTACTCTGCTTTATTTCACCATGTAATATTCTGAAACTTACATATTTCATATAATTTTGGACGCCATTTTGCTGTAAATAAGAAGGTGCTTGCGTTCTATAGAATCTCTCTGTTGAATCCAAATAAGCTTTTTCAAAATTATCTCGATAAATCTGAAGTTTGTCTTCAGGGTTTGAACAAAGATTTACTGCAAACAAAACAAAAAAAAAAAAAAAAACAGAGTATAAGGTTACAATGCACAGTCTCACTGCATTTTCAAGGGCAAGAGAGTAAGCTTATTCTTCAGAACTGCTTAACAACGGGGAAAATGAAATAAAAATAAATAAATCAATAAAAACTTTAGGAGTCCATACAACCTAAGCAAATCTTTTTCTCCCCACAAGTTTGCAGGGAAGTCTGTAAATATATAAGCACTGTTTAAACTATATACAATTACAATTAACCACATTTGTATAATACAGTACATTATATAAGGCAACCTAGTGGAGAAAAGGGATAAAGCTATAACTACTGCCTGCATGATCCAAATATGAATAGCAGCTAGGATGACTGACAGTGTGGGTACAGAGGTTGAACATATCCCGTAGCTGTTGTTTGGTGACTTCCAGTCAGCTGTACCAGCCATTCTGCTGCCAAGGAACAGAAGTCGCAGGGCAGTAAAAGCAGAAGCAAATATGCAGAGGGGTGTGCACTGTGGTTGCCCAAGCCAATGACCATAGCTCCTGTCCTACACAGAAAGAAGTGCACATAACTGGATATGAAGGGAGCACTAGAAGTCCCTTCAGTGATGCAGGTGTGCATGTTACAAACAGGGGAGAACTTATAGCCCCTACTATAAAAATGATCTTGTTGCCGAGATGTTGGCAAGAGCAAAAGTGTTCCTGCTGTCTGCTGGATGACTGCTGCTCACACAGGCTCATGCCCAGGTGGGTCTGAGGACAGTTCTTACCACCAGGAGTATTTGGGCCACTTGGGAGGCTCAATGGTCAGTAGGCAGAAAAAGAGAATTAACTGTATATAAAATATGAAAAATTAGCTGCAAAAACAATAACTGCCATTTCCACTTTCCTTGATGAATTCAGTAAAAAGTACAGTTGTGTACACTTACATAAATGTAGATGTAAGAGTGTATTCACTGTTGCAGTCATCACATTTGGGTTATCTGCTTGCAGTAGCCCTCAGTCAGCCTGATTATCAAAGTCTTGGGTTCTGCGTCAGTTGCTGTCTCATCTTCCACAACGTCAGGTAGTCGGGGGTATACTATAAAGCATGCAGCCAACGTCATTACATCAGTTTTTCTTGCCCCAGATGTCAGGTGCCCCCATAATGGGAAGCAATTAAATATATATACAAGGTTACACCTCCAACAAAAAAGCAAATACACCAAAAAGCTTTAAGCATAGTAAAAAGGAATAGAGGTATAGCCAAAAGAAGTCAGGGGGCTGGAGGGAGGTTAACCAGTACTGCAACAGTGAATACACTCAAACATCTACATTTATGGTAAGTGTACACAACTGTACTATGTTCTTCGTGTTTCACAGTTGCAGTAATCACATTTGGGTAGATTCCCAAAGCTAAGGATGGGAGGAGGAAATTAGCATTAGGACCAGCTATAAGGCCCTGCAAGACTGCAGTGGCAAAGCCAGCTCTGGATTTAGAGAAAATTGGCAAATGGTAATGCTTGGTGAAAGTATGTACAGAACTCCAAGTAGCAGCTTCTAGTACGCCTCTGGTAGGGGCACCTCTGAGAAAGGATGTAGAGGTAGATGCAGCCCTGGTTGAATGTGATCTTATCCCCTGTGGGATAGGTTTTCCATGGTGCTTATAGCAGAAATGAATGCAATAACCTATCCATTTAGAAATGGTTTGCTTTGAAATGGCCTTCCCCCTCTGCCCCTGCAGCAAATGCCGCCAGCAGCTGTTCATATTTCCCGAGAGATTTAGTCCTGTCCAAGTAAAATCTAAGTTGTCTGTGCAAATCTAAGGAGTGCAGTATATGTTCCCCTTTGTTCTGTGGATTAGAAAAGAAGGTTGGCAAATGAATGGACTGATCAAGAGCCACACTGGATACTACACTGGGCATGAAGGAGGGATTGATCCTGAGGGACACCCTGTCTGCATGAAAGATGATGAAAGGCTCCACTGCCATAAGGGCCTATAATTCAGACACCCTTCTTGCTGAAGTAATGGCTAAAAGGAAAGCTGTTTTCCAAGAAAGGAATTTCAACTCTGCATTTGCAGCTGGCTCAAAAGGCGGTAGAGTGAGTTTTTCCAATACAAAGTTAAGGTCCCAGGCTGGAGATGGGGCTCTCCAGGGTGGTCTTAAGTTTTTGGAACCTCTGAGAAACTGCTTGAGCAGTGGATGGGAGAAGAGGGGTGGTTCTGTGTTGTAATGCGTTGAAATGGCTGAGGCATGAATTTTGATGGAGGAAAAGGAAAGGCCCTTGTGAAGCATCTCAGTTAAGTATTGAAGGATCTGAGGTAAATTGGGCGCTCCTGTGCCCATCCCCGGAGTTTGGTTCCAGGAACAGAATCTTTTCCATTTTTCAGCATAAGATTTTCTAGTACTAGGCCTCCTTGCCTCCAGAATGACATCCAACACTTGCTTACTGAGGGATGGTAACGGAGGGATCAGGTAATTAGCCAGGCTGCCAGGTTCAGGGTTTGATGCTGAGGGTGCAGAATCTGGCCCTCCTGCTGGGACAGCAGGTAGGGGTCTGAGGCAGGTGCCAGCAGTGACGCACTGCACAAGAGGGGGTGCCAGTGTTGGCGTGTCCAGTCTGGTACAATCAGTATCATCCTTGGTTTGTCCGGTTTGATCTTTAGTAGTACCTTGTTGAGGAGAGGCAGAGGAGGAAAGGTATAAACTGATAGATTTTTCCAGGTGAAGGACAGGGCATCCACTTTCCAAGCTTGTTTGTGGGGAGTCCTTGTGCAGAATTTGTCCAAATGGTAGTTCTGTGAGGAGGCAAAAAGGTCTATCTCTGGGCTCCCTCATTTGTTTATCAACATGTTGAATGTCTTTGGTTCCAGTTTCCACTCGTGTGGGTCCATGAGATTTCTGCTTATTTCTTATGCCAGTGTATTTAACTTTCCTGGCAGGAACTGAGCCTGTAGGTGCACTTGGTAGCTCAGGGCTGTGTTCCACAGAGCCATGGCTAGTCTGCAGAGAGGGTATGAGTGGGTTCCCCCCTGCTTGTTTATGTACCACATAACAATGGTGTTGTCCGTCTTTACCATTAATTGTCATGGAAGAATGTGGTCCTTGAAGGCTGTCAGAGCATTCTGTACAGCTAACATTTCTTTTTGATTGATATGCAGGTGCATTTGACTTGGGTTCCATTTGCTCTGAATGCACTTCCCTGCCCAATGAGCCCCCCATGCATAGTCTGATGTGTCTGTTGTTAGGGTTTGGGCGGCAGGGGGTAGAGTGAATGGCAGTCCCTTGTTTTGGTGGCAGGCCTCTGCCCACCAAAAGAACTAACTATAGGCAAGGTATGATAGGAATCATTGCTTCTAGATTCTGAGACTGTTGACACCATAGGCTTTTTAGATACCATTATAGTTTCCTCATATGCAGTCTTGCATATGGAATTAGGAGAATGCAGGAAGCCATGAACCTCAAGGCTTGCAGTATTTGTCTTGCAGATAGCAGGGTCTTTGTGACCATTAGTTTGAAGTAAGCTGTCAAATGAACTTGTTTCTCTGGCGTGAGGAAAGCCATCTGGGAAGTTGTGTTCAAGTTTGCTCCCACGAATACAATTTGTTGGCAGGGTACAAGATGTGATTTCTTTTCGTTTATGGTGTACCCCAGAGAAGTTAGCACCTTTTGTATAAATGCCAGATGATTCAACAGTATGTCCTGGCTTTCTGCCTGAATAAGACAATCGTCCAGGTATGGGTATATTTGAATATTTCTTTGCCTGCAAAATGCAATAACTGGAGCTAGGCACTTTGTGAATACCCTGGGCGCAGTAGATAAGCCAAAGGGCAGTGCAGAGAACTGAAGTGCATGAAGCCTGCTTTGAAGCGTAGGTATCTTCTGTAAGATTCCCTGATTAGGATGTGCAGGTAGGTTTCCTTTAAATCCAGTGTTTCCAACCAGGATTCCTTGCCTAGCACAGGAAGCAACTGGTGAAGAGTTAGCATCTTGAATTTTGGGATCACCAAAAAAGTGTTCAGGATAGAGATCCAGGATAGGATGCCAGTTGTCATCTTTTCTGGGCACCAGGAAAAGTCTTGAATAGAAACCTCTTCTGGGACAGTTTGAATAGCCCTTATACTTAAGAGAGAGAACTTGCTTTTAAGCCTCTGTCCACTGATTTGGGGGTAAATCTGGCCAACTGTTTGGGGTTGGTAAAGTGCGGAAGTGGAATCTGCATCCTTGGGAAACTATATTTAAAACCCATTTGTCCTGGGGGTAATGAGTTCCCAGTTTTTTGCCTGCAGATATCTTTCCCCCTAAAGGAGCAGTCATTTGAGAATGGCTTGGAAGTTTTAAAGCTAAGGCACTGAGACAGTTTACCATAGGTGGGAGTCTTACTACTCCCTGCTTTGGAAGTGGGAGCTTAGCCCTGTGCATACCTTGGGACTGAAGCATGGGTGTTCTGCTGGTTCTGGGTTTGGACTGAAGGCCTGGAAGAGGCAGGAAATGACCAATTCTTAGAGGGCCAATGCCTACTAAATCTTGGAGGCTCTACTTACAAGAAATCTTTAACAGTTTGCATTGATTTAGCTTTTTCCTCCATCTTTTTAAGTACTTCTTCTGCTTTGTTGCCAAACAGGAAGTCCTGGTTTAAGGGAGCATCCAGCAATTTAGCTTTAACATGATCTGGCAAAGATTGCTCCTTAAGCCCAGCATGCCTTCTAAGTACAGACCCAGTGACAGCAGCCCTGCAAGATGCCTCTAGTGAATCAAAACCACATTGCAAAGTATGCTTTCCAACTTATTCAGCAGAATGCATTAAATCCTGTAAATCCTTATTTTCAGCAGAGTCAGGAATCAACATCATTTTCTGTTGAAACAATCCAATAATATGTTGCTGATACTTTAACATATGAAACTGGAAGTTTAAGGCCCTAATGGCCAAGGTTGCAGAAGTGTACACCTTCTTACCTCATCTATCCAGCACCCTGGAATCTCTATCAGAGGGGGTAGGATTTTTCGCAGTAGTAGACTTAATGCCCTTGGGTCCCTGTGAAGTGGTTTCAGGATCCGCAGTAGGATTTTTAAAGAGGAACTTGTGAGAGTCAGGAACCCTGTAATATCTATCTGGTTTTCTGGGAGCAGAAGGTAAGGAGTCAGGGGCCAAGCTAGATTCCGAAAAGGCATCAACAACAATGTCCAGTACAGGGGGGGAATAGCTAAAGGCCTGTGTTGGGGCAGGAGTAAGAAATCCCTAAGCCTCTTTTTAGAATCAGAGTAATCCTGGCTTTCCCAGCGAAAATGTTCCCTAAGAGTATGCAAGGTTTCACCAAAAGAGAAATCCTCTTGAGGGGAAGAAGAGGGAATAGAGTCCTCTGCATCAGAATCCTCATAGGTAGATAAGGGTAAATCCTGGTCATCAGAGGAAACAAACTTCAGAATCCTGATCAGAAGAATCATAATCAAATTCAGTGCTAGGTCTCTTAGAGGGGAAAGGTTGGTTTCCCCTGATTAAAGTAATAAGGTCTTCAGCCATTCTTATCATTTGTTTTTTAGGAATATAGGCCTGACCACGTGGTCTGGGTGTTGGTTTTCTAGGCATGGATCGAGTTTTAGGCCTTGACGAAGAAGATGGCGTCGGTTTAATATGCAAGTCAGTAGGCCTGAATACACCCTCCGAAGTCGGTGCCTGCACAATGGCTCCTGACCCATCCAAGGTAGAGACATCCGCAGATTCCACAGTTGAAGCACCTCGCGGCATACCGCACTCCAAATGGGTCTCAGTAGAGGCCAGCGAATCTGAAGTAGCGGGTATCAGGGGCTGCGAAAGCGCCTCACTGAGTACCGGCGAACTGCCGACTAGCTTAGAAGAGTCGTTGGCAGTTTTGGACCTAGGAGACCTGCCTCAGTCTTTATCTTTGCGTTTTTTCGGAAAGTCGGTAGTCGGGTGGCTTACCGAAGCCATATCTGGGTAATTGAACTGAGTAAAAATATTTCGAAGCACAAATATACAGAAGACGAATAGTTCGTTGTTTAAATAAGGCACAAAACCGACAGCAAGGTACGGCGTGGTCAGGGCCTAGGCAAGGAATACAGTACGAAAAAAAATCTTTATGAGGTATTTGCTTTCCACAAGTTATTGACTTTTACTGACATCGGTTTAGAGCAAGAAAAAGTTTCCCCAATGGGGTACTTAGCTTTAGTTGAAGACTTCAGTTCTGAAACTCGAAAATGAAAATTTCAGGAGTCGGCCGACCGGCACTTGCGAACTTGCTTCTGCTTCGGGCACCGCACAGCAAAAAAGACTGATGTAATGGCATCTGCTGCATGCTTTATACCCCTAACTACCTGACGTCATGGAAGATGAGACAGCAACCACCACAGGACCCAAGACTTTGATAATCAGGCCGACTGAGGGCTACTGCAAGCAGATAACCCAAATGTGATGACTGCAACAGTGAAACAGAAGAAAGTACAGTTTTGTACCTACCATAAATGTAGATGTTCGAGTGGTTATGCTGCTGCAGTCATCACACTTGGGTTATCTGCCGTCAGGCGGTCCCGCAGTCGGCCTGAATTCCAAAGCCTTGGTCTGGCGTCGGTTGTCGCTTCTTCCCTGACGTCAGTGCGGCAGGGGTATAAAAGAGGCAGCCGATGCCATTTTCTTCAGTTTTTCTTGCCCCAGATGCCAGGTGCCCCCAAACTAAGAAGGCAAAATAAGAAGCTTGCAAAACATACACTTTTTAGGTACCATTGTAGTTTTCTCATATGTAGCCTTGCATATGCAATTAGTTGAATGCAGGTTGCCATGTGCCCCAATGCCTGATGGAATTTCCTTGCAGTGAGCTGGGTAGAAGTTGCCATGTTTTTGAAGTACTGAGCCAGTTGTTTTTGCTTGTCTGGCGTGAGGTAAGCCATCTGGGTCGTTGTATTCAAGCTGGCACCCAGGAAAATAATTTCTTGTGAGGGTATTAGTTTTGACGACTTCTTGTTTACTGTGTACCCTAGGCAACTTATCAACTTTGTCACAAATGCCAGATGCTGTAGAAGGATGTCTTTGCTGTCCGCTTGGATCAGGCAGTCATCCAGATATGGATACATTTGTATTCCTCACTGTCTGCAGTATGCAATTACTGATGCCAGGCATTTCATGAATACTCTGGGCGCAGTAGATAAGCCAAAGGGCAATGCACAGAATTGATAATGCATTGTGCCTGCCAAAAATCTGAGGCATCTTCTGCAATCTTGTCTGATAGGGACATGCAGGTATGCCTCTTGGAGGTCCAACGTTACCAGCCAAGACTCCTTGCCCAGCATGGGAAGAAGCTGCTGCAGTGTGAGCATTTTGAATTTGGGAATGTCCAGGTAAGTGTTTAGAATTGAAAGGTCTAAGATGGTTCTCCAGGCTTTGTCCTTTCTTGGTACTAGAAATAGTCTTGAGTGAAATCCTTGACCTTGCTCTTTTGCAGGTACCTTTTGAATTGCTTTCATGTTCATGAGAGCTGAAATTTGTTTTTGTGCCTCTGCCCATTGGTTTGTTGGCAGATTTGGCATGCCTCTCATCCGTGGTAAAGTGTGAAAATGAAATCTGTAGCCTCGGGTAATACTATCCAGAACCCATTTGTCCTTTGTAATGATGTGCCAGTTTTGTGGGAAGAGAGCCAGTTTTCCTCCTAGAGGTGCTGTCTGGGCAATTATGCTTGGCAGGCGAAGAGGAAAGTCATTGAGTTTGTTTTCTGAAGGGTTGAGATCTGTCGTCTCCCCCTCTGAGTTGTTGTTTGCCATTGTCTATGCCTGAAGGTACCCTGTGGCCGGCCTCTGCCCCTAGGGCGTCTGTACCTGCCCCTTTGGGGTCTGTCTGAAGCAGGAAAGGACCAGTTTTTTGATGGCCAGTTTCTGCTGAAGCGAGGAGGTTGTACCTGTAAAAAATCTTTAACTGTTTGCATTGATTTGGCCTTTTCTTCCTCTGCTTTGACACCAAATAACGCATCCTTTTGCAGTGGAGCATCCAGTAACTTTGCTTTGACATGTTCTGGTAAGGTCTGCTCTTTTAGCCAAGCATGTCTACGTATTACAGACCCTGTGACTGCTGCTCTACATGAGGCCTCCAAAGAATCAAAACCACACTGCAAGGTATGTTTTCCCACTTGTTCTGCTGCATGCAACAAATCTTGCATTCCTTTGAAATCTAGTTGATCTGTTTGAGGGATCATTTTCTGTTTTCACTGATTAAGCAAGTACTGCTGGTATTTAATCATGTGGAATTGGCAGTTTAATGCCCTCATGGCCAAAGTGGCAGAGGTATACACTTTTCCCCCCATCTTTCTAATGCCCTGGAATCTCTTTCCGCAGGTAGTGGATTCTTAGCAGTAGAGGCCTTAACCCCTTTGGGACCCTGGGAAATGGTTTCTGGGTCTGCAGCAGGGCTTTTATATAAAAACTTGTGAGAGTCAGGGACTCGATAGTATCTGTCAGGATTAGGTGGTGCTGGAGGTAAGGAATCTGGATTTAGACTGGATTCAGTGTAGACATCATCCAGAATGTCCAAAACAGGTGGAATGGCTAGGGGTCTGTGCTGAGGCAAAAGAAGAAACTCACGGAGTCTTTTCTTGGAGTCAGAGTAATCTTGTCTTTCCCAGTGGAAATGCTCTCTCATGGTGTGTAGGGTTTCCCCAAAAGAGAAGTCTTCAGGGGGGGAAACAGAGGAATAGACTCCTCAGCATCTGAGTCTTCACAGAGAGGGAAGGGGTAATCCTGTTCCTCAGAGTCTGCTGAGGAAATGGATTCCTGGTCAGAAGGAGGTAAATCTTCCTCCAGTCTAGGCCTTTTGTCAGGAGGGGGCTGGGAACCTCTGATAAGGGTAATCAGGTCCTCCGCCATTTTGAGCATTTGTTTTTTAGGCATAGGGGCCTGTATGGGTGTCTGTGGACTCGGTTTCTTAACCTTTGGAAGCTTAGCGTATGACTTAACGGAAAGAGTCGTCTGTTTAAAAACGCCTTCTGAAACCAAAGGCCTGTCTGTAGCCTCCATATCGCCGCCAGGGCTGGCGTCCGCGAGTTGAGGAGAAACCGGCTCCAGTGGTCCAGTAGATTCTGACTGAGAGGTAGTTGTATTTTCTAAATCTGCGGTAGTCAGGGGCTGCGTAGGTGCCTTACTGAGTACCGAAGATCCGGCGGCAGGCCTAACCGAGACCTCGGTTTCTGGTCTAGGTCTTGGCTGCCAGTCTTTGTCCTTGCGTTTTTTTAAACATAGCTGTGGTCGGAGGTTCCGACGACATAATGTAGTTGAATTTTCTGCCAAAATAATGTCGGGCGGTATCAGCCCGACGCTTAATAGTGCGTTTGTTGAACCTAGCGCAAAACCGACAACCAGAAACGTCATGGTCTGGGCCTAGGCAAGGAATACAATAAGAATGAAAATCCTTATGAGGTATTTGCTTCCCACAAGAAATACTTTGTCTAACATAGGTCTGAGGCAAGAAAAGTTTCCCCAACGGGGTACTTAGCTTTATAGAAGACTTCGGCTGAAATTCTGTTCGAAAATCTCAGGAGCTGGCCGACCGGCACTTGCGAACTGCTTCTGCTTCGGGCACTGCGCGACAAGAAAGACTGAAGAAAATGGCGTCGGCTGCCTCTTTTATACCCCTGCCGCACTGATGTCAGAGAAGAAGCGACGACAACCGACGCCGGACCAAGGCTTTGGAATTCAGGCCGACTGCGGGACCGCCTGACGGCAAATAACCCAAGTGTGATGACTGCAGCAGCATAGCACGATGAACATCATCAGGACATATCCCATTTCAGTTCTCTCACGGCATCAAAGGGCATCCTTCATTTCTACAACAACCCTAGTAAGCTAATGTTCCCAGGTATCTTAGCCCATCTGTAGTGACACTGTCCCTCCTCCTGAAGAGCACTGCTGCAACTCCTTGTCTTGTGGTTACAGTGCCACTTGTTCATTTCACCTGGCTTTCCCCTGTTCTTTCTTTACTTACTGCCTTTCAACAGTGGATCTGACTCCGTCATACCACTACAAAAGGTCCAGACACTTTTTCCCCAATGAAGATTTGAGGTTCGCCCTCCAGTCCCTCAAAAATAATAAGCCTTGGTTCCACCCTTCTCAACTGCATCAGTATGATCAGAAATATTGCATGTGAGGGAATCAGATGTTATTATCTGTCTCTGGCAGGGTTGTGGTAATAGGAGCCTAAGAAGAAATAAGGAGTACAGTGGGTTCCTGCAACACCTCAATAGGTATGTGAGTCTGAATGGGTAGCTAATGCTTCAGGCCTAGGCCTTTTGAATTTCTTTTTAGGAGTGAGCAGGACATCAAATGCAGGGGAGTTCCTCCATTCTGGACTGGCCGAGGTGCTTCAAGCTCTGGGTCTCTAAATAGGTATTTAGCAAGGAAAGTCATGTATATAGGATTTTCAGGACAAATGACTGACAAATCTGACAATTCTTTCAGTCATACTCATCCTCATGACGAAACAAGAATTGGGAGTGGAGGTCCTTATAAGGAATCTGTCTACCACAATCACACTTCTGTCTCTTAGCTGACATCTAAGAGAGCTAGACACAAAGTACAAGAAAAAAGCAAAATTCTCCAATGCGGCACATATCTGAATAAGCAAAGGCAGAGGTTAACACCAACAACCCAGTCGAAGAAGCAGACCCAATGGATGCAACATCTGGATTTGGACCGATGGCGAGACAGCCTGGATGTCTTACACTCATACATCCCACTTACTTACTCGAACACCCACAGGCCTAAGCCATATGTCTAACATATGGCAGTATGGAATTTTTTTGGCTTTGGTAACCTGGTCAGACATTAGGTTACCTCGCCGAGATAACCCAACATGACTGGAATTCTGCAATGGTAATCTAAGGAAGGACATCTAAAGGAGATGAATGAACTGGCCAAGTGAGAACTCAGATAACCACCTTTGGGAAGAAACAGCAAGTCCTGACAGACTACAACTCCTTTTGGAATGTCGCAGAATTACATTATATGATGAAAAATGAGGAGGAGCCCACACTAGAGGAAGAACAGCACCAAGGAAAATGAAGTCAAGGAAAGCAGCATGCTCAGATGAAGTTATGAAAGACATGGTAAATATGTTGGGTGACTTGGGGAAGAAATGGCTCCAGAAGGTATTCACAGCAATATGAAGAAAAAGGGGTATCCCAGATAAAGTACAGTTTTGTACCTACCATAAATGTAGATGTTCGAGTGCTCATACAGCTGCAGTCATAACAGATGGGTTATCCTGCCGTCAGGCGGGTCCTCGGTCGGCCGAATTCCAAAGTCTAGGTCTGGTGTCAGTTGTCGTCGCTTCCTCCCTGACGTCAGTGCGGCAGGGGTATAAAGGAGGCAGCCGACGCCATTTTCTTCAGTTTTTCTTGCCCCAGATGTCAGGTGCCCCCAGAAGGAAGGCAAACATAATGTTATGCAAAAATGCAATGTTGATAAATCAAAAACAGTAGTTGCAAGCAAATACACCATAAATGAGTACCCCAAAAGGTTATATGAAAAGGGTTTGTCATAAGGCCTGTCCTAAGAGGGGTTGGAGGGAGGGAAACCTGGACTGCAGCTGTATGAGCACTCGAACATCTACATTTATGGTAGGTACAAAACTGTACTATGTTCATCGTGCATACAGCTGCAGTCATAACAGATGGGTAGAATCCCAAAGCTAAGTAAGGGTGGTAGACACTAAGTGGAACTAGGAGGGGCTAGGATGCCCTGCAGGACTGCTGTGGCAAAGCCCGCTCTAGATTTAGAGTATAGTGGGAGGTGATAGTGCTTGGAGAAAGTGTGCACTGAACTCCAGGTGGCTGCTTCCAAAATATCCTTGGTAGGGACCCCCCTGAGGAAGGCTGCAGAGGTAACTGTGGCTCTGGTGGAGTGGGATCTGATGCATGCAGGCACAGTTTTTCCATGAAATGAGTAACAAAAGCGTATGCAGTGGGCTATACATTTTGAAATAGTCTGTTTGGAAATAGCCTTTCCTTGAGCACCTGCAGCATAGGACACAAAGAGTTGCTCAGATTTCCTGAATGGCTTTGTCCTGTCCAAATAATAACAAAGTTGTCTGTGAATGTCCAAGGAATGTAGTAGTCTTTCCCCTTTGTTTTGTGGATTAGGATAAAAGGTAGGTAAAGTGGATAGTCTGATTCAAAGCTACACTGGATACTACCTTTGGCATAAAGGTAGGGTTGGTTCATAAGGAAACTCTGTCCTGATGGAAAATGATGAATGGTTGCACAGCCATGAGGGCCTGTAGCTCCGAAACCCTGCGAGCTGAGGTGATAGCCAGAAGAAAGGCTGTTTTCCATGACAAGTACTGTAACTCTGATGAAGAAGCTGGCTCGAAGGGAGGAAGGGTCAGCTTTTCCAATATGAAGTTGAGGTCCCAAGCAGTAGTTTCCTTGGGGGTTTTATATTCTTTGCCCCTCTGAGGAACTGCCTTAAGAGAGGATGAGAGAATAAAGGAGGATCTGTGTTGTATTGTGCAGAAATGGCTGAAGTGTGGATCTTGATGGAGGAGAAGGAAAGTCCATTGTTTAACATCTCAGCTAGGTACTGTAAAATTTGAGGTATATTTATTACCCAAGGATTCTGTCCCTTCTTTTGATTCCAGGCACAAAATAGTTTCCATTTGGCGGAGTAGGCCTTTCTAGTAGAAGGTCTTCTGGCCTCCAAGATGACATCCTGCACCTCCTTGGAGAGGAGAAACTGTTGGGAAATCAAGGAATTCTCCATGCAGCTAGATTTAGAGTTTTGAGATGGCTGTGAAGAGTTTTGTAGTTGTGCTGGCACAACAGAAGAGAGACTAGAGGTAGGATCCATGGTGGGGAATGTGTCAGGCTCTTCAGGAGCGGATACCAGTGTTGCCTTGGCCAGCCTGGAGCAATGAGAATCATTTTTGGCCTCTCTCCTCTGGCTTTTAATAGAACTTTGAGCAGTAGAGGAAGAGGCGGGAAGGCATAGACTGTCAATGTTGCCCAATTGAAGGAAAGTGCGTCCACTTTCCAGGCCTGTGGATGATAGGTCCTTGAACAAAATTTTTTCAACTGGCAATTTCTGTGGGTAGCAAAGAGATCTAGGTCTGGCTGTCCCCATGCCTGAGTTATCTTTGTGAAAATTTGAGGATGCAACTTCCATTCGTATGGATCTGTCATATTTCTGCTTAGGTTGTCTGCCAGTGTGTTTTCCTTCCCTGGCAGGAATTGTGCCTGTAGTTGAATTTTCAATTCCAGTGCTGTGTTCCTTAGGGTCATGGCTTGCCTGCACAGGGGGTATGAATGAGTTCCCCCCTGTTTATGTACAACATCACTGTGGTGTTGTCTGTCCTTATCAATAGCTGACCTGGATGCAGTAGGTCTTTGAAGGTCATAATAGCCTTTTGCACGGCTAGCATTTCCTTTTGGTTGATGTGAAGGAGCTTCTCTTTTCGTGCCCATTTTCCCTGAATGCACTGATTTGTCATGTGTGCTCCCCAGGCGTAGTCTGAGGCGTCTGTTGTGATGATTTGAGTTGCTTGAGGTACACAGAAAGGAAGACCTGTGTTTCTTTGGCAAGCTTGAGCCCACCACATAAATTCCTTTTGAAGGCATGGAATGAGTGGTATAATTGCTTCCAAGCTGTGGCTGTGTTGAGACCATAAGTTTTTTAGGTACCATTGAAGTTTCCTCATATGCAGCTTTGCACATGGGATAAGTAGGATGCAAGATGCCATGAATCCCAGAGCCTGCAGGACTTTCCTTGCAGTTAGCCTGGTGTAAGTTGCCATTTTTCTGAAGTATTGAGACAGTTGCCCTTGCTTGTCTGGCGTGAGGTAGGCCATCTGGGTGGTTGTATCCAAGTTGGCACCCAGGAAAATTATTTGTTGAGAGGGTATTAGTTTTGATTTCTTTTTGTTGACTGTGTACCCCAGGAAGTTCAACAGTTTTATTACAAACGCCAGGTGCTGCAGTAGTATGTCCTTGCTGTCCGCTTGGATCAGGCAGTCGTCCAGATATGGGTAGATTTGTATCCCTTGTAGTCTGCAGAAGGCGATTACTGATGCCAGGCATTTCGTAAACACTCTGGGTGCAGTAGATAAGCCAAAGGGCAATGCAGAGAATTGGTAATGGGTTGAACCTGCAAGAAATCTGAGGTATCTTCTGCAATCTTGTCTGATACGGACATGCAGGTATGCCTCCTTGAGGTCCAATGTTACCAGCCAAGACTCCTTGCCCAGCATGGGAAGAAGCTGCTGTAATGTGGGCATCTTGAATTTTGGCACCTGTAGATATGTGTTTAGGATGGATAGGTCTAAGATAGATCTCCAATCTTTGTCTTTCCTTGGTACCAGGAATAGTCTGGAATAAAACCCTTGACCTTGTCCTTTTGCAGGTACTTCTTGAATTGCTTTCATGTCCATGAGAGCTGAAATTTGTTTTTGTGCCTCTGCCCTTTGATTTTGTGGCAGGTTTGGCATGCCTCTCATTTTTGGAAGGGTGTGAAAGTGGAACCTGTAGCCTCTGTCTATAATGTCCAGAATCCATTTGTCTTTTGTAACAATATGCCAATTTTTTGAGAATAATGTCAGTTTTCCGCCCAAAGGTGCTGCCATTAAAGCTTTGCTTGGCAGGTGTAGGGGAAAGTCATTGTGTCTGTTTTCTAAAAGACTGTGATCTATCTTCTCCACCTCTTGGGGTTGGTGCTTGCCACTGTCTGGCTCTGAAAGATCCTTGAGGTTGCCCTCTACCCCTTGGACGCCTGTATCTGCCCCTTTGAGGCCTGTCCATGGCTGGAAAGGACCAATTTTTTGAAGGCCAGTTTCTGCTGAAACGTGGAGGCTGTACCTGCAGGAAATCTTTCACTCTTGGCATTGATTTCGCTTTTTCCTCCATTTTCTTTAGCACCTCCTCTGCTTTAACACCAAACAATACATCTTTTTGAAGAGGTGCATCTAATAATTTAGCTCTGACATGATCTGGTAAGGTTTGCTCTTTGAGCCAAGCATGCCTACGTATAACACACCCCGTAACAGCAGCTCTACATGAGGCCTCTAAAGCATCAAAACCACACTGCAAGGTATGTTTACCCACTTGCTCTGCACCATGCAACAAATCCTGCAACTCTTTTAAATTTGGTTGTTCTGGTTGTGTCATTTTGCTTTTCAGCTGAGATATCAAAAACTGTTGATACTTTAACATATGGAACTGACAGTTTAAAGCCCTCATGGTTAAAGTGGCCGAGGTGTACACCTTTTCCCCCCACCTTTCTAAAGATCTGGAATCTCTCTCTGAAGGTAATGGGTTTTTAGCAGTAAAGGCCTTAATTCCCTTGGGACCCTGTGAAATAGTTTCTGGGTCAGCAGCATGGCTTTTATATAGGAACTGGTGAGAATCAGGGACCCGGTAATACCTGTCTGGTTTATCAGGAGCTGGAGGCAAAGAATCAGGATTAAGGCTGGCTTCTGTGTACACATCATCCAATATATCTAAAACAGGAGGGATAGCCAGAGGCCTATGCTGGGGGAGCAGAAGAAATTCCCTGAGCCTTTTCTTGGAATCTGAGTAATCTTGGCCTTCCCAGTGAAAGTGTTCCCTCAATGTATGCAGGGTTTCCCCAAAAGAGAAGTCCTCAGGGGAGACGAGGGAATAGACTCCTCTGCATCAGAGTCTTGAATGGAGAATAGGCACAATCCTGGTCCTCAGATAGTTCTGAGGTAATAGAAGCTTGATCTGAGGAAGGGTAGTCTTCCTCTAATCTGGGCCTTTTGTCAGCGGGGTTGAGAACCCTGATAAGAGTAATCAAATCCTCAGCCATTTTAAGCATCTGTTTTTTAGGCATGGTGCCTTGAGAGGGTGTCTGAGGAACCTGTTTTTTGGTTTTCATGGCTATTTTAGATTTAGTGAAGGCTTTAATAGAGAAGGAGGAAGGCCTGAAGACCCCTTGAGAAATGGCAGGCCTGTCTAAATTCTGAGTTTCCCCGCCAGGAGTGGCGTCGGTATCTGTAGTAGGAATGGGGGCCGAGGAGCCTGCGACCTCGGGTACTGAAGACACCGGTAATGCATTGTCATCGGTACTCAGGGGCTGCATAGGCACCTCACTGAGTACCGGAGAACCGGTAGTCGGCCTTAGCGTGGTATCAGTAGGTGGTGCGGACCTCGTATGCCGGTCCTTATCTTTGCATTTTTTGCTCAAAACTGGAGTCGGAGTATCCGACGACATAATATAATTAAATTTTTTGCCAAAAGTGAAGGGCGAACTCCGCCCGACGCTTAATAGTGCGTTTGTTGAATCTAGCACAAAAACAGCAGGCCGAGACGTCGTGGTCTGGGCCTAAGCAAGGTATACAGTAAGAGTGGAAATCCTTATGCGGTATTTGCTTCCCACATGAAATGCACTTATTAACTTTGTCTGACATAGGTCTGAGGCAAGAAAAGTTTCCCCAACGGGGTACTTAGCTTTCAAGAAGACTTCGGCTGAAATACTTTCGTAAATCTCAGGAGCTGGCCGACCGGCACTTGCGAACTGCTTCTGCTTCGGGCACCGCATGGCAAGAAAGACTGAAGAAAATGGCGTTGGCTGCCTCTTTTATACCCCTGCCGCACTGATGTCAGGGAGGAAGCGACAACAACCGACGCCGGACCTAGACTTTGGAATTCGGCTGACCGAGGACCCGCATGACGGCAGGATAACCCATCTGTTATGACTGCAGCTGTATGCACGATGAACATCTGCAGACTAAGCTTTCTAGTGTCAGTGAACAAGAACAAAGGGGACATTCACAACTGTCAGCAATACAGATGCATCAAATTCCTGGCACATTGCATAAAAGTTCTGAGGAAGCTGACTGATTAATGAATACATAGAATGTAAGATAAGAGATGAGTAATTCAGACTCAAATTAGGATGTGGCACAACCAACCTGTTTGCAGTGAAGCAGTTGAGAAGAAGGCCAAGATGAGGAAAGAGTCTAACTGAGCATTCCTAGACTTGGAAAAAAGCATATGACAAGGTTCCATGAAAGCTGATTTAGGCAGTCCTATGAGGATTTTATGTCAAAGAAATATTGGTAGAAAATGCAGGCTATGTAAAAGGAGCTAATGACAAGTACAAACATTGTGCAGACTCACAGAGGGAGTTTTGCAGTAGGAGTTGGTGTGTATCAGGGTTCAGCTTTAAGCCCACTGCTGTTCATACTGGTGATGGACTACATTAGCAAACAGGTCCGAGGGAACAGCAAAACGTCTATATGCAGATGATTTGGCACTACAGGCAGATTCTGAACAAGTACTTGAGGAAATGCTAGGGGAATGCAATGCAAAAATGAAGGCACATGGGATGGAACCTAACACAGATAAGACAGTTGGAATGGTAGTAAATCAGGGAAATCAGAAACAGCTGAAAACTGAGATGGGAGGGAAAACAGTGGAAATGTTTAACAACTTCAAGTATCTGGGACTGGCTGTAGGTGAGAAGGGAAGTCGGAATGAGGAGGTCAAAGTCATTATCAGAGGGGTTGCAGTCAAATGGCAAACAGTGTTAGGGGTAGTGTGAGATACAAGTATGCAAAAGAAGCTGAAAAGGACAGTGTACAAAACAGTGGTGTGACCAGCACTACTGTATGGTACAAAAACTTGGGCAGTGAAGGCAGAGCAGCTACGGAAGGTACTGTATGGTAGACAAACCTAGGAGGTGAAGACAGAACAGTTCAGGAAGCTAAAGCAGACAGTGACAAAGTACCTGTGACAAGTGGTAGAATGAACACTGCAGGACAGACAAAGAAATGAGGATATCATAGTAGTAGCTCAAGTATCTCCAAATGCACAGAAGGCCAAAGAAAACAGATTATGGTGGTTCAGGCACATGCACAGGAAAGCAAGACAATCTGGTTAAGATGAGATGTGACAAACAATTGGTCAACAAAAGGAAACGAGGAGATCCAGCAAGCAGACTGATGGACTGTGTGACTGAAGATTTGTGACAATCAGGCATGACTGTAGAAGAAGGTAGAACAGTGTCACTTAATCGAGAGGGATGGCAAAAGTTGATACGACACCCTGACTCCATGTAGAAAATGTGAAAATGAGGGTTGATGATGATGATAGCACCTATACTGAGGGTCCAAGTATATATACTCACTACAGAGATGCTCAAAACAAAATCTGCACCTACTTACTGAAACTTCAAACAGTTTAGTATAGTTACATATACTCAGCATGCATAGCTATATTTCAACCTGTAGAAGAAATCAAGCTTATTTAATAATTTTACACTACATCCAGGACTTAAAGTATGTAGTTTAAAATGGATAAAACTGCACACAAATGTAGAAAATACATATAAATGGAAACACTAATTCATATTCTTCTACTGCTGTGGTGGGGGCAAAAAAATCAGTCTAATATTTTTAAACTAGCACTCATTCTACAATATATTAAAAAAGCTTACCATAGGATTCCCGGACTCCAATGACAAGTTGGGAGTCAAATGCCTCTCCTAATCGTTCTGCATGAACCAATTTCATTGCACTATCTTGTAGTCTATTCTTTATATTTGAAAAAATTGATTCATTCCACGTGTCTAACATAAGCTACAAAAAATAAACCAGAGATTAAAAATCAACAGATGAGAGAAGTATCTCAAACTTTTCCAACACTCTTGTCTTGAATACAAGCTATTATAGTACTAGAAAAATTTCTGCATTTCCCAACAATGTTATGCATTAAAACACAATACAGATCACCTCCCTGTAAAGTACAAATAAGAGGAGCTGAATGGCATAAAAAGTTCAATTTTGCAAGTCCTACTTACCTGTAACTGTAGATGTTAGTAGAACACACTGCCTTACTGGCATATTGTTAGCAGTGCCCCTCAACCCTTCCTCCTGCGATCTACCAAAGCTCAGAGCTCATCCCACAGCATGTCAGTGGGTGTGATGGAACAATCATCTCGCAATACAGGGACTGACTTTCAGGCCTACAGATAGTACCCTTTCAGGTTTCTAGCGTCCAGCAGGAAGAGAAGACAAAAACACAAGCTTTGCAAACACCTACTATATCAAACCAAAAAGCAAACACATACACACACACACACACACACACACACACACACACACACACACACACACACACACACACACACTGCTGAGTATAACTCAACTCCAACACCAAACAATGTGCACCCCAAAAAAGGGAGACATGGGTGGGTACCATCAATATGGCAGTGTGTTCTACGAACATTTAATGCCACAGGTAAGTAGGACTTGTTACAAACACACTGCCTTACTGGAATATGGGTAGACACCCCCTTGAGGTGGGTGTAACAAAACAAAACAGAAGACAATCAATGAGAAATGATTTGCTTAGAGACAGGTTGACCCTTCTTTGCCTCTATGTAGAAAATAAAAAGCCTTTCAGCCTTCCTGAAAGGTTTCGTTCTGTTAAGGTAGTACCCAAGCTGCTAATGCACATCCAAGGTATGAAGTACCCTCTCTCTCCCTTACTCTTAGATTCGGAGAACAACACAGGGAGGTTTAACAGACTATTATAGAGTGAGTTCTGAGACCACTATTGGCATGAAAGACGGGTTTAGAGCAATCTTACCCCTGTGGAAAATCAGGTAAAGTTGTCCCACCATGAGAACTTGCAGCTCAGAGACTAGTCTTGTAGATGTCAGAGCAATAAGCAAAACAGGTTTCCACGTTAAGAACTTCAGACCTGCCTGAGAGGCCAGTTCAAAAGGTGGCAAGGCAAATTTTTCCAAAATATTGTTGAGATCTCACGAAGGAGGAATGCGTTTACAATGGGATCTCATACGCAATATGTTTTCATGAACTGTTTTACCAAAAAAGAAGAAAGGGGGATCCACTGGTACACAGCAGTGATGGATGCTAAATACCCCTTAATGGAAGCATACAATAAAAGCTACTGATCACACAAATATTTCAAGACAGAGGGATGTTAACTTCAAGGGACCCTCTGTTCCCATTTAGGACCCACTCAGAAAAACTCATCTTTTTGTACATATGATTTTTTTTTAGTAGCAGGCTTTCTGCCTCCTTTAACACCTGCTGTACATCCTCATAAAACAAATAACTAACTGTCAGTTGTAGCTGCTCCAAAGCAGGGTGCACCAGTCACCCCTGAGACTGTGTGAGCAAATCCAGACTGTCAGCAAGTCTGTGGTAAGTGCCCTTAGCAAATACCATTAAAAGGGAGAAACAAGACTGCCTGGACCAATAGGAGGTCACCACAATAATTTATGGCATTTGTTCTGCACTTTCAGAAGTACCTTTTGAATCAGTGGAATGGGAGAAACGCATACAGAAACATTCCTGTCCAAGGAAATGAGAATGTATCTGTTCTTAAAGCATGGTTGCAAGATGTCCAAAACAAAAATTTCTACAGCTGTCTGCTTTGAAAAAATGAGAACAGATTTCCCACATCTGGAGTAGATCCTGGAACACCTCTGCCTTAAGCTGGCACTTGTGTGGGTCTGTTTACCACAACATTTTGCTCTGATGTGATGTATGATGCCTGAAGACTCAGAATGTTGTAAAGCCAGGTCCCAGACCATCATTGCCAACCAGCACAGAGGATATGACTTTGTACTCCCTCATTTGTGAAGGTACCATATTCACTGTGACATTGACTACAAACACAAATTAGCATACGTTCTTTCCTCTACCACCTGTAACCTCTGCCAATGATGTTGAGCATCCATTTGTTGGAAACCGCTGATGGCCAGGCCGCCTTGATGAGAGCTAACATTTGAGATGGGGCACCTGGAGGGAGAACAGAGAAAGACAGATGCTGTACCTCAGCACAGTCACAGGTAGGAAAGTGTGGTATCCTTTTTGGGAAAGTAACCCCTTGTTAGGTCTGGCAGAATTCACATCCTGCCATTTCCATTTGGTGCCTTGGTATTTGTTTGGCTGGGATTTCTGTTTGTTGGGCCACTGAAAGTTATTCTGTTTAGTGGACAGAAACTTGGAAATATGGAACATTTTTGTCACCCCTTGGATCAGTTTACCTTTGTCATCCCAGTGTTTAAGGATGCGATTAGCTGCTGTACGAAGCAGACAATCAAAATCAAGTGGAGCATTAATTGACTGATTTTTTAACTCATCAGGAAAAACTTCTGATTATGCAACCAAGCATGCCTCAGGTTCACATACGTCACTGCATTTCTAAAACAGTTATCATTCCCTTCCAAGGTACTCTTTAAAGCAAGTTTAGACACTTAAACATTGGAAACAATTTCTTTTGACACTGACTTTTTGCTCAGCAGGCAACAATGCAGCAAACTCATCTAAACTATGCACACATCTAAACAGAAAATACAGTGGTAGTTTAATATCTTAAAAGCTACCATGCTGGACTGCACCAGTTTCTTTCTCCAAGATTCTAGCCACTTGCTTAGCTTATCTAAAGGGACTGGGTTTGAGGAAGACCGTCTTTTTATTGGAAGTGGTTGCTGAGGACACAGCAGGGGGGGGTCCACAGACAAGGGGACTTGGAGCCCTGGCCATGGATTTCCTAAACACTTTTTTAGGTAGAGACTCATTCAGCAAAAGAGAATTACAAGCTTTCTTAAAAATATCCTCAAACACTGGGAAAAAAATGGAGGGCAGGTCACCACATCCAGTGCATCATCCTCCAAAAGATCATATATCCATGTTGATCCCAGAAGTAGCCAAAGATTGCTCCTAACTGAATACATCCCTAAATCTAGCCAGCATTTGGGAAAAGGAAAACATCTGTTTGGGTTTATGAACTGGTCTGTTCTAAGAGAAAACTGACTGATCAGACTCTGACACTTCTGAAACTTCAGACTCTAGAACCCCTTCAAAATTAGGATCCTTGTGTAGATGACCAAGAGGGGGACTGCAGACATTACTCATAACCCGGACATGCACACTGCAATTAACTGAATTAGTGATAGACTTAGCCATAGCCACCATCTTAGATGAAGACACAGTCAAGAGATTGTTGTCCTGCAACATGTTTAGTCTTTTATTTCTTCTGCATATGCTAGTGGGGAAAATTCCTGGGTGAAGACATATCAATACTGGCAACATATTCTGCACCCTTGACATCCCCTGCACTTGAACCAGACAATGGTATAGCCCTGGAGGGTGTATCTAATCCTCATATCATGCACAGTTGTGCTACTAATACTCACCAGAGGACCTAGAGGCAAAAGAAGGCGAGTGGTGTGATATCTTGCCTAACCAACAGGCTGATGTATACTTCTTGATTTATTTTTAGGTGCATAAGGAGTAGACTGGGGAGGGGGCATCATATCAGAGTCCATTAAGTCATGGGACAAAAAATAGCCAGATCAACACAAAGTACTGGATGCATAGTCAGCAGATTAAAAATGGGCAAATCCCACTAGTCTCCCTCTAAACAGTAATATGAAGCATATTTATGTAGGGATCAGTTAAATAGTTCAAAGCACAAAATAAAGGTCACAAAAGTTCCCCAATTTTAATAAGCAAAGGCTAGTTTCAGCCCCAAATGATTAAAAAGTACAGTTGTGTACACTTACCATAAACGTAGATGTTTGTGTGTATTCACTGTTGCAGTCATTACATTTGGGGTTATCTGCTTGCAGTAAGCCCTCAATCGGCCTGATTAATAAAGTCTTGGGTCCTGCGTCGGTTGCTGTCCCTTCTTCCATGACGTCAGGTCGTCAGGGGTACAAAACATGCAGCCGACACCATTACATCAGTTTTTCTTGCCCCAGATGTCAGGTGACTCTAGCCCCAGATGTCAGGTGACTCTAATGGGAATCAATTAAATCTATAATACAAGGATATACCTCCAACAGAAAAGCAAATACACCAAAAAGCTTTTAGAGCATAGTAAGTGAGAGTAGAGGTATAGCCAAAGGAAGAAAAAGGGGCTGGAGGGAGGGTAACCAGGACTGCAACAATGAACACACTCGAACATCTACATTCATGGTAATGGTAAGTGTACACAACTGTACTAGGTTCTTCGTGTTTCACTATTGCAGTCATTACATTTGGGTAGATTCCCAAAGCTAAGGTTGGGAGTAGGAATTTAAATAGAATTAGGACCAGCTATAAGGCCCTGCAACACTGCAGTGGCAAAACCAGCCCTGGATTTAGAGAAAATAGGAAAATGATAATGCTTGGTGAAAGTATGTACAGAACTCCAGGTAGCAGCTTCTAGGATGTCCCTAGTAGGGCCGCCCCTGCGAAAGGCTGCAGAGGTAGATGCAGCCCTGGTTGAATGAGGTCTGATGCCCTGTGGGATAGGTTTTCCATGGTGCTTATAGCAGAAATTAATGCAGTGGCCTATCCACTTTGAAATGGTTTGTTCTGAAATAGCTTTCCCCTCTGTCCCTGCAGCAAATGCCACCAGCAGTTGTTCAGATTTCCTTTGAGGTTTAGTCCTGTCCAAGTAGAATCTAAGCTGTCTGTGCACATCTAAAGAGTGCAGTATTCGTTTCCCTTTGTTCTGTGGGTTAGGAAAGAAGGTAGGCAAATGAATGGACAGATTAAGAGCCACACTGGATACCACCTTGGGCATGAAGGAGGGATTGGTTCTGAGGGACACCATGTCTGCATGAAAGATGATGAAAGGTTCCACTGCCATAAGGGCCTGTAATTCAGATACTCTTCTTGCAGAAGTGATTGCTAAAAGGAAAGCTGTTTTCCAGGAAATAAACTTTAAATTTGCAGTAGCAGCTGGCATGAAAGGAGGAAGAGTGAGTTTCTCCAAGACAAAGTTAAGATCTGAGGCTGGAGTTGGAGCTCTCCTGGGTGACCTTAAATTTTTGGCCCCTCTGAGGAACTGCTTGAGCAGTGGGTGAAAGAAGAGGGGAGGCTCTGTGCTATAATGAGCTGAAATGGCTGAGGCATGAATTTTGATGGAGGAAAAAGACAAGCCCTTATGAAGCATCTCAGTCAAGTATTGTAGAATCTGAGGTAAATTGGGCACTGCTGCGTTCATTCCTTGACACTGGTTCCAAGCACAGAATCTTTTCCATTTTGCAGCATAAGATTTTCCAGTACTAGGTCTCCTTGCCTCTGAAATGATATCCATTCACTGATTTACTGAGGGATGGTAAAGGAGAGATTAGGTAATTAGCCAGGCTGCTAGGTTCAGGGTTTGCAGCTGAGGGTGCAGAATCTGGTTCTCTGCTGAGACAACAGGGAAGGAGTCTGAGGCAGGTGTCATGGAGCCAAGCATGACGCACTGCGCAAGAGTGGGTACCAGTGTTGGTGAGAAGAGTCTGGCGCAATTAAAATCGTCCTTGGCTTGTCCTGTTTGATCTTTAGTATTTCCTTGGAGAGCAGAGGCAGGGGAGGAAATAAGCTGAAGGATGGAGAATCCACTTTCCAAGCTTGCTTGTGGGGAATCCTTGCGCAAAATTTGTCCAGTTGATGGTTCTGAGGGGAGGCAAACAGGTCTATATCTGGGCTCTCCCATTTGCTTGTCAACATGTTGAAAATCCTTGGTTCCAGTTTCCACTCTTGTGGGTCCATGAGGTTTCTGCTTAGTCCATCTGCCAGTGTATTTAGTTTTCCTGGCAGGAACTGAGCTTGTAGATTCACTTGGTAGCTCAAGGCTGTGTTCCATAATGCCATGGCTAGTCTGCAGAGGGGGGTAAGAATGTGTACCCCCCCCCACTTATGTACTACATGACAGTGGTGTTGTCTGTCTTTACCATTAGTTGTCCTGGAAGAATGTGGTCCTTGAAGGCTGTCAGAGCATTCTGTACAGCTAACATTTCCTTTTGATTTATATGCAGGTGCATTTGACTTAAGTTCCATTTGCCTTGAATGCACTTCCCTATCAGGTGAGCCCCCCCATGCATAGATTTGTGCGGCGGGGAATAATGAGAATAGTAGTCCCACGTTTTGGTGGCAGGCCTCTGCCCACCAAAGGAACTCTAGGCCTAGGCAAGGCATGATAGGAATCCTTGCTTCCAGATCCTGTGAATGCTGACACCATAGGCTTTTGAGATAGCACCGTAGTTTCCTCATATGCAGCCTTGCATATGGAATTAGAAGAATGCAGGAGGCCATGAACCCCAAGGCTTGCAGTATTTGCCTTGCAGATAGCTGAGTTTTTGTGGCCACTTGTTTGAAGTAAGTTGTCAAATGAATCCATTTTTCTGGCGCGAGGAAAGCCATCTGGGAAGTTGTATTCAAGCTTGCTCCCAGGAATATAATTTGTTGGTAGAGTACCAGGTGGGATTTATTTTCGTTTATGATGAACCCCAGACAAGTCAGTACCCTTTGAACAAAGGCAAGATGATTCAAAAGAATGTCCTTGCTTTCTGCCTGAAATAGACAATCGTCCAGGTATGGGTATATCTGAATATTTCTTTGCTTCCAAAAAGCAATGACTGGAGCTAGGCACTTTGTGAATACCCTGGGTGCAGTAGATAAGCCAAAGGGCAGTGCAGAGAACTGACGGTGCATGTAGCCTGTTTTGAAGCGTAGGTATCTTCTTCAAGCCTCCCTGATAAGGATGTGCAGGTATGCTTCTTTTAGTGAATGTAGCCTGCTTTGAAGCGTAGGTATCTTCTGCAAGCCTCCCTGATAAGGATGTGCAGGTATGCTTCTTTTAAGTCAGTGTTGCCAACCATGCATCCTTGTCTAGCATAGGAAGCAGCTGGTGAAGAGTCTGCATTTTGAATTTTGGAATCACCAGATAGGTGTTTAGAATAGAAAGGTCCAGGATAGGATGCCATGTATTGCCTTTCCTGGGTACCAGGAAAAGTCTCGAATAGAAACCTTGTCCCTTTTCGTCTTCTGGTACCAACTGAAGAGCTCCCATGTTTGAGAGAGAGAGTACTTGATTTTGGGCCTCTGCCCACTGATTTGGGAGTAGAGCTGGCCACCCACTTGGTGTTGGTAACATGTGGAAATGAAATCTGTATCCTTGGGACACTATATTTAAAACCCATTTGTCCTGGGTAATGAGTTGCCAGTTTTTGGCCTGCAGACCAATCTTTCCGCCTAAAGGAGCATTCAGTTGGGAAGTGCTTGGAAGCTTTAAAAGCAAGTCATTGAGACAGTCTTCCATAGGGGGAGTCTTACCACTGCCAGGTTTGGATGCAGAAACTTCCCACAGCCTAGTCTTGTTTGTCCCTTGGGACTGAAACCTGGGGTTTCTGCTGTGTCTGGGTTTGGCTTGAGAAGACCTGGAGGGGGCTGGAAAGGACCAATTTTTAGAGGGCCAGTGCCTACTAAATCTAGGAGGCTGAACTTTTAAGAAATCTTTAACAGTCTGCATAGATTTAGCTTTATCTTCCATCTTTTTAAGAACTTCCTCAGCCTTGTTGCCAAACAGGTGGTCCTGATTTAAGGCAGCATCCAACAATTTAGTTTTAACATGATTAGGCAATGATTGCTCCTTAAGCCAAGCATGCCTTCTGAACACAGACCCAGTAACAGCAGCCCTGCAAGAGGCATCTAATGAATCAAATCCACATTGCAAAGTATGTTTTCCAACCTGTTCAGCAGAATGCATTAAATCCTGTAATTCTTTATTTTCAGCGCAGTCAGGAAATAACAATTTTCTGTTTAAGCAATCCAATAACATGTTGTTGATACCTTAACATATGAAACTGGCAGTTTAAAGCCCTAATGGCTAAAGTTGCAGAAGTGTAAACTTTCTTACCCCATCTATCCAGCACCCTAGAGTCTCTATCAGAGGGGGTAGGATTTTTAGCAGTAGAAGCCTTAACGCCTTTGGGTCCCTGTGAAATAGTCTCTGGATCTGCAATAGGATTTTTAAAAAGGAACTTGTGAGAATCAGGAACCCTGTAATATCTTGTCAGGTTTTCTGGGAGCAGAAGGCAAAGAATCAGGGACCAAACTAGATTCTGAGAAAGTATCATCAACATTGTCTAGTACAGGAGGTATAGCTGAAGGCCTATGCTGAGGCAGGAGTAGGAAATCCCTAAGCCTCTTTTTTGAATCGGAAAAATCCTGGCTTTCTCAGTGGAAATGCTCCCTTAGAGTATGTAAGGTTTTACCAAGAGAAAAATCCTCTGGAGGGGAAGCACAGGGAATAGAGTCCTCTGCATCTGAATCCTCATAAGTAGATAAGGGCAAATCCAGATCATCAGAAGAATCAGAAAAATCAGAATCCTGTTCAGAAGATTCATAAACAACTTCAGTCCTAGGTCTCTCAGAAGGGGGAGGTTGGCTTTCCCTGATTAGAGTTATAAGATCTTCAGCCATTCTTATTTGTTTTTTAGGCATAAAGGCATGAGCATGCGGCCTGGGCATCAGTTTCTTAGACATGGTTCGAGATTTTGGTCTAAATGAAGAAGAGGCGTCTGTTTAATATGCAAGTCCGTAGGCCTGAATACACCCTCAGAAGCCAGTGCCTGCACAGCGGCTCTGGACCCATCCAAGGCAGAGACATCCGCAGGTTCCACAGTTGAAGCATCTCACAGCATACCGGACTCCGAATGGGTCTCAGTAGAGGCAGAAGTAGTGGGTATCAGCGGCTGCGAAAGAGCCTCACTGAGTACTGGCGAATGACTTAGGAGAAGCGTCGTCAGCAGCTTTGGACCACGGCGGCCTGTCTCTGTCTTTATCTTTGCGTTTTTTCAGAATCCTGGTAGTCAGAAGGCTAACCGACGACATTTCTGAATAATTAAACTGAGAACCGAAATATTTAGAAGCGAAAATATACCAACAACGGATAGTGCGCTGTTTAAATAAAGCACAAAACCGACAACAAGGTATGTCGTGGTCATGGCCTAGGCAAGGAATACAGTACGAATTAAAATCTTTGTGAGGTATTTACTTTCCACAAATAATGCAATTATTAACTTTTACTGACATCGGTAAGGAGCAAGAAAAAGTTTCCCGAACGGAGTACTTGGCTTTAGTTGAAGACTTTGGTTCTGAAACTCGAAAATTAAAATTTCAGGAGGCGGCCGACCAGCACTTGTGAACTGCTTCTGCTTCGGGCACCGCACGGCAAGAAAGACTGATGTAATGGCATCTGCTGCATGTTTTATACCCCTGACAACCTGACGCCATGGAATAAGGGACAGCAACCAATGCAGGACCCAAGACTTTGTTAATCAGGCCGACTGAGGGCTACTACAAGCAGATAACCCCAAATGTAATGACTGCAATAGTGAAACACGAAGTACATCAGCATGAACAGTCTTAGACAAGGAATAAAGTACAAACTTATGAAAAATTCCTGTTAGAAATGTTTAATGGCACCAAAATCACGATTTAAACAAAAACACATTTTAAAATGCTGTAAAACTACTTAGTCACCCTAAATAATCATAGCTCAAAAGAAAAAAAAAGCCTGAAAAAATATAGTTTTATTGTCAGAACTCTCAAACAAAGCTTTTAATCATTTAATCAATGAAAATAACAGACTCAATTAACTTGTGGCTCTGGAAGCACAAGGCAATGAGAAGAATTGTACTAACTGCCTTAGTACAGAAACATTCACCAATGGCCATAAAACACAATACAAGGGTTAAAAAATACAGAAACCAATAATCAGCTTCAAATAAACAGTATACATTTCATATTGTAGGTAAATTAAAACTCTAAGCACATACAATTTCTCAATCAGGAAAAAAACAAAGCTCCAGAATAAACGACTCAAGCCCTGACAGAAAAAAGCAGAGGGAGGAATTAAACCCTAAGGGTTTCTTATCTGAGCTCAGCAGCTGAAGAGATCCAAAGTAAGGAACAGTCTTACAAGAGATCCTTGTCTTACTATGGCACTAGAAAACTGAAAATGTCCTATCTGTGGTGATTGAAAGGCAGCCCCTATAGTGTCAGGTGACTACCTAATGTTGTGCTTATATCCTCAGTCAATAAGCCAGGACACAAACCTCAATGCATTAACTCATTTGCTCACTCTTCCTTCTTCTCTCTTTTCACCCTGTCCGCTCCCTTTTCACCCTGTCCGCTAACAGGCTTCTGAGTTAAACATGTCTCATGATCTAAACAATGGCAAAGTACCATTCTGTGCAAAACTGTACCTCTTTCGTCGGCCTGTAAAGTGCATTACTGGATTAATGACCTTTCTCATTCACCGAGCATACAAAACAGATAATGCAAAGCTAAACTTTTTGATCGTCTCTGGTCATCTATGGACTGGAAAAAAACATACGGTTAAATGTGTAGTTGAATGTCTTCTTTACATTTTGGACTCAAGGTAACATAAGATGCAAGAGATGTTTTTACAGGAAGTGATTTCCTTTTATGGAACTCAGCCCAAATGGTATTAATTGCTTAATTAATGTTTAATTAGACTTTTAACCGCCAAAATGGTAGTTAATTAGGGCGGATACCTTACTATATAAAATGTGGTCATTTTTTAAGAAATTTGTAACCTGATGAAGCGGACCTGTCGAGTCCGTGAAAGCGCTTGTTTTATCAAATAAATATCTTTTGCTGTTTATCGTGGAAGCTTCAGTGATTTGTATATATACTGATCGTTTTATTTTTGCTGAAGCTTTGGATGATCGTGCTGGGTCTGGTGCTGCTAATTTGGTTTCTCTTGTTTTATTTCCTGGCTAATCATCACGCGATGGAAAACTTAAATATTGAACTGGATTATACACCGAAAGTTGCCAGTGATGCCATGAATTGGAATGCTATATTCCACCAACGTGATAATTCTTTATTGAACTTTGATAATCAAGGTAATGTTCCACCAGAGGTGAATACCCACAATGAGAATATGCAAGAGTTCTATGGAGATTTGAGGAGCTTGGAGAGCAATCTTTATAAACTTCACAGGCTCCTTTGGCAGAGAAAACATCTGGAGGCGTGCCTGCATTTTAAAGTCATTCCGCGGGGCATGCGTGTGCTCTGCATGCCGAGCTATGGAGAAGCGCATCCCGAGCTCCTACGAAGATGGCAACAACTTAACCTAGATCTTGGCAACAGATATTTGAGACTACTCATTGATTATTTTCAACCGGTGGAAAATGAATTAATTGATAAAGTTGAAGGTGAGCATAACCATATGGTTACTAAATATAAAAGTGAACACTGCTTATCTAAACTTAATAGCATGCTATCACAAGTGACTTTCTACAGTAATAAGCTAGAACAAGTGAAACTAAAAAAGCTAAAAAGAGACTGTAATGACTTCCGTGTCGGCAACATATTTATTTGGCCGAGATATAATGAGACAGTAGTAACTCGAGAAGCAAATCAAGTGAATAATGATATAGTGAGTAGCGTAACCACTAATATCAATGTCACTAACTCAGACAACACAATACCCAATAGTGGTTTGCTTTCTTCAGAAGTGGATACTGCTTCACCTGCTTCCTCTCTGCCTTGCAACCAGCAAGGTTTGAAAAATGTTACAACAGGAGCCAGACCGAAAGAAGGCACTCATACTCTGAATATTGCTCCCAATATGTCATCGATTTTAAACTCCCCGCTTCCTTACAAACAGCGAGCCACGATGCGATCGTCCAGCAGGGGAAGGGGGAAGCGCAAAATATCTGGAGACAATTGGGAGAACAGGAAGAAGAAACATTGAATGTTTTATTCTTCAATATTTCATCTCGTGAGTTGACTGAATCTGAATGTACTGTACTTAACAAAGGTCTTTCGTTTATCCCTTCTCGGGGCAGTGAACTTTCTGATACTCTTATAATGCTCCGAAAGTTTACTAGAAAACTGGCCCTGAAACTTTTATTCTCTGATGAAAGTAATAATGAACATAATGCCTTATTGTTAAAAAATACTGCTCTTAAAAGGAAAAGCACATTTAATCCACCGCTACCCAGTTCTATTGACTGTTTCTTACGTGCATGTGAATTTGATCTCTATGCATATTATAAAGAAAAAGGACATAAAAAGTTATTTTATAACATGAGTGAATCACAAAGAAGTAGCTTAGACTCACTATGTAATGATGAAAGTGTAGTATTTAGACCAGCTGATAAAGGGGGTGGGGTAGTATTAATGGATTCAATTTTACAATGACATAATGAATATGATGCTATGTGATGACACTGCTTATTTAATGATCAATAGAGCTGAAATTATATCCATAATTGGAAATGTTAGAGATACATTCTACGACCTCCTGATGTCAAGATGTATAGACAAACAATTGTATGATTTTTTGGATATTGAAGCCTTGATTCCTATCATTAAGGGACTGCCCAAAATGCATAAAGGGATACACCCCCCACCAGTTCGACCGATAGTTTCTGGTCAATCATGGGCAACTGAGAACGCCTCACAGTATGTACAAATTAAACTGGCTCCGTTGGTAGATAAGATTCCAACCATATTAAAAAATTCATACACACTATTGGAAGATTTAGAAAACTCACAATGGGTTGAGAAAGTGAATTGTGAGACACTATTGGTCACTTTAGATATAAGGAATCTATTTACAAGTATACCCAATGACTTTGGAGTAGAAGCTGTTAGAAGCTGTATGAACGACCATGGCATGGGTGATCAAAACGAACAGTTTATTATATGTACCTTATTAGAGTTGATACTCAATAATAATATTTTTTTGTACCAAGATAAGGTCTATAAACAAATATGGGGGGTAGCCATGGGCACCTTGTGCAAATGTATACGCTAATATAGCAGTATATGAATGGGAAAGAACACATATCTTGAACAATGAAAACTTCAGTAGCTAATGTTATTTATTACAGGAGGTTTGTGGATGACATTTTACTCTTTTGGAATGGCAGTATGGAGTCCTTGCTCAGTTTCATTGAGTATATGGAATCAACTACCTCATTCCTTAGTTTTACACATGAAGCCTCACTGAATAAGGTTAACTACCTGGATATAACAATAATGAAAATAATGGGAATAGGTTTACTACATCGCTTTTAGAAAACCTTGTTGGAAAAATGGCATTTTACATCATGAGAGTATGCACCCTGCCATATTTTTCCAAACATTGTTAAAAATCAAATGGCTAGAATAACCAAAATATGCAGCGATGCCAAGGATAGAGAACAGCTGCTAAATTTTCAAATTAAGTGCTTTAAGGACAGGGGTTATCCAGAATATGTACAAACATGCATGCAACATAATAATGTTATGAACCCCAAGGTGAGTCATAAGCGGGCTATCCTGGACATTATAATAAACCTGGGATAGGCAAGATACAATATGACATCAAATTCACGAATGATGTAAGATACATTAAAGACATTATTAATAAAAACTGGAAGTTGCTTTATATGAATAAAGATTTGAAAAATGTGGTAGGTGAACATCCTATCTTCAGATATAGCAACTGTCCAAACTTAAAAGATTATTATGCAAAGAGAAAGTATTACAAACATCCTTGGACATTAGAACTAATTTTAGGAGGAACTTTTCCATGTAAGAAATGCAGTATATGTAGCTACATTAGTGATGAGCAGGCATATGAAAATACACAGACTGGCTATAGGTTTGTACCAAATTTTTATGCCACATGTGAGACCAAAATATAATCTATTTGGCGACATGCGACAATTGCAATGCCTACTACATAGGCATGACAACACGTAGGCTCAGAGATCGAGCCTACAATCATGTTTATGATATACGGAAGATGAACATCAACAATGCTTTAGCCAGGCACTGTCAGTTATTTCCATCCCATATGTTCAAATTTAAAGTATTACAGATACTCCATCATAACAGAAGGGAAGGCAATACAGTAGGCACTTTGGAACTTTTCGAGCTGAAATGGATTTTATTACTTAGGGCGCACATAGAGCCAGGACTGAATACAGCACTTAGTATCAAACCAGCACTATTATAGAGATATTTTAATTTAGATTTAGAGAAAATTACTAAATAGTTTATATACAAGCAGGAATTTATTAGGAGTGTGTAAATATATATTTAATTTCATTTTTTGTTTTATGCATATGAATGTGTAAATAATTAAATATACTTTTTTAAATTATGATTAATTATTGTGGCTTAGCCATACTATTACATGAGATGTCATCCTATGGATTTGTTTTTTATATATTTTTATCTTTATGACCATCTAAAGTCTCTTAGAATCATTGGGATATTCAGTACATTAAATTAATATATGACTGAATAATTTTATGGAACAATTATATTGAATCCAGTTTGAACTATTATATATATTCTTAACCTAAGAAAGATAAAATTATTATGTTATGCAAACACTATATGCTAGTTGGATTGAACACTTTTTACATATCCTTGAGCTAGTATTTATAATGATTTGTCTTACAAAGTAATGAATTGAAATTTTAAATGTGTAGTTGAATGTCTTCTTTACATTTTGGACTCAAGGTAACATAAGATGCAAGAGATGTTTTTACAGGAAGTGATTTCCTTTTATGGAACTCAGCCCAAATGGTATTAATTGCTTAATTAATGTTTAATTAGACTTTTAACCGCCAAAATGGTAGTTAATTAGGGCGGATACCTTACAATATAAAATGTGGTCATTTTTTAAGAAATTTGTAACCTGATGAAGCGGACCTGTCGAGTTCGTGAAAGCGCTTGTTTTATCAAATAAATATCTTTTGCTGTTTATCGTGGAAGCTTCAGTGATTTGTATATATATCATTCACCGAGCATACAAAACAGATAATGCAAAGCTAAACTTTTTGATCGTCTCTGGTCATCTATGGACTGGAAAAAAACATACGGTTAACTTCAGTTTGTGTAAATCCAAGTGAGGTGCTCCTTGTGGTTAGGCTTCAGCAAGTGAAACCAAATATACCTGGGCCAACACAGAGAAGTGAATCTTACAGTGGGGTTTGGCATCTTTATACTTTCTGCAACAATCTGGAAATGAGTGGAAGGGGAAGGAAGGCATAAAGTCATCCAGAGGGCCACTGCCAACTACAGTATCTCTCTGAGATTGTCCCTTCAGAAGGATCAGTGCAAAGAAGTTGCTGCACTTACTCAGACGATTTTGCCTCCACAACCAAAAGCAAGACTGTCCCCAGCAGTTGAAAATCTATTGAGCTACCATTGGATTGAGAGACCACTCGTAAGGCAACAGGATAAACCTGTTAAGCTTGTCAGTAAGCCAGTTGATTCTCCTAAGAATATGCACTGCTATCAGAAAATGAGTCAAAGGTGAGCTCAGACAACCAGTATGCACTTGTTAAATACCTGGGAGGCCAGCAGTAAGACTGAAGTCTGGGGCTCTGAACTAAAATGACAAGCATTTACATGGAAATGTAGAAATCTCCTGGATACTTTGGCTGCTTTGATGTGGAGGCAAGCATCCTGGAACACTATAGAGCACATTCAATCATTTATTTGAAGGCAAAACTGCATGCAGAGTAACCATTCTGAATGGGGACTTTGTCATGCAAGTGTTTAGTCTGCAGAGGCCTGAAATTGGCCTGAGGTCCTGTTTTTTCCTCGAACCAAAAATAATTTTGAATAATATCCTGACAGTCTCTGATATGGTGGGATCTCCTGGATGGATTTCTTTTCTAAAAGTTACAGAATTTCACTTTTGGTTATTTTTATTGATGGGGTGGGATGTCTGGAAGAGACTGATATGGTAGCGGGCGATGGGAAAAGGGGAAATTTATAGCCTCTAGATACTGTCCTTCTTTCACAGAATCATGTTGCAGGGGAATAGAGGTATAGATAACCCCAACTGCCTTCAGAGGGTAGCAGATACGCAAGGCCTTCACAGTTAGGCTGCTTACCAGAATAATAGACCCATTTCAGAAGTGGATCAAAGGGCTAATGAAAGGATTTTGTAAACCATAAAATTGTGCCAGTTTTGGTTCATAACGTAAGAGCATTGCCGGGTCGGTCTCAAAAAAACACATACAGCAGATAGCATCTTTCCTTCTTGCTCATACTTCTGTAGTTTTTCTTCGACATAAGTAAAAAGCAAAAGTGATCCATCATGTGGAGCTATCTGTAAAAAATGCTCAAAAGTTGTCTGTAGCATTACAAAAGCAAAACTGGACTTGGTGTCTCATCATAATACCCAAATCTGCCATCAGTTGCACTGTGCATGAGCCAAATGAAGACGTTAATTATGTTTAACATCGATTTTCTAGAGGCTGAAATGGGTGGGTTGTTCAAAAGGGCTAATGCTTGTTCCACTAAATATCATTGGAAGCAGTTCATATGGGCGGCATAGGTTCAAGGCTTTCAGAGGCATATGCCCACTTTCCCATTCTGCCCATGGCCTTGGACCCCTTGTTGAGTGAATGAGCAGTAGCTGTATCATCAGTCAATTTTTCTGTGTCACCATTGCAACTTTGAGTCTCTCTCTAAAGGAGCCCTGGACCAAAACTATCATGTACTTAAGAGGCTGAAGTATTTTATCAGGCATCCAGGGAATCACTTCAGAGGAATCGAACTCCTGCCATGCTCTTCTGATGGTAAAATTAATGAAGCAGTCAGGCAAGATGTGCCACTCAAAAAACAGAAGGCACAAAATGGTAACCCTCAAATAAGATTGCTTCTTACTCAAAAAGCTGGTCTGTTGGCAGAGATCCCCTCTGCTGCATTAATTTAAGGATCTCACCAAAAGAAGCATCTTGTGGAGTGGACTGGGGAGCCTTCTTATTCATCCAAATAAGTGTCTGACAGACTACTTAGGGGAGTCAGTGTTACCTTCTACTCATATATTTTCTTTAAATAGCTGGAATGAGAGAATCCACTGCATCTGAGCAAGTCTTTTGAGGCAATTCCTTTAATGCCAACCTTGGGAAACATAACAGGACTGGGACTGAGACAGAGAAAGAAAATTGTGGGAGCCCTGGGACACAGCTGACAACCCAGGAGCCTGTAACACTGCATTCTGTGGAGAACTGAGGAAGAAGTGAGCGGTACATGGTAGGCATCCCTGAGACTAACAGACTGGAGTGATTAACTGAGGGGATCTGTGTGGAAATCCGGAAGGCCGAAGTCTCAAACACTGAAGAAAAAGGGTCATAAGAGTGAGGGAGGTGTCAAAGACTACATTGAGGTATGGGACTCAGGTCACTCGTCACTAAAGGTCTTGGTGTAGAGTGCTTCATATCTGAAATTCCCAAAGCCAAAGTTGAAGAGCCAGTTGAACCAGAGAGGCAGGGTCCAAGAAATACATCAAATCCAAGGATGACAGTATCAAAAGATGGACAATGGAAGGAGAAAAGATGGGAAAGGAAGGGCCAATCTCAATCCACCTAAAAAGTGGAGGGGAATTTGAGGACACCCATCTCAGTCTCCACATGTACATACACATTACACACATTGTGTGTGTGTATACACATATGTATATGTGTGTGTGTATGTGTGTGTGTATATATATATATATATATATATATATATATATATATGTATGTACATAAACACACACACACACTATATATATATATATATATATATACATATATATATATATAGATATAGATATATAGATATATATATATGGGATCCATACAGATGCGCGACTGCATCTTTCACCGAATCCCAATTTGGTTAGCATACTTGCGAGAAAGTGCTGTTCAAAGAAGCACTTTCGTGTAAGTATGCTTGCTGTTCCGGCCGTACTATGGTGCGGTAAGGGAAAATACCCTTTTCAACACTGTAGTGTGACCTCGGAGTGAGAATACTGAAGTAGGGGTGTGTGGGGATGCAGCCACCCCACATCAGGGGTGCAGGGGGGCTTACCCCCCTGCATTCAAGTAGATTGTGTGTTTTTTTAACCATACTTTAACAAAAGCACTTTTTCGATGAAAGCAATTTCATTAAAGTGTTTTCGGTGGTAAACGATGTGGGCATTTGATCTTTCGATCAAAAGTCCTAGATCGATATAGATATATATATATATATATA